>NC_026003.2:3502244-3531674 GCF_000442705.2 Elaeis guineensis
ATAAATAGAGTTTGTATCTACATTACCTCTTGAAAAACCATTATTTAGTAGAAATTTGCTTAGCCTTTCATACCATGCTCTAGGTGCTTGTTTTAATCCATATAAAGCTTTATTTAATCTAAAGACATGATTAGGAAAAGCATGATTTTCAAATCCAGGGGTTGTTCTACATATACTTCTTCAGCATATATCCATTTAAAAATGCACTTTTAACATCCATTTGAAATAATTTGAATTTCATAAAGCAAGCATATGCAAGTAGAAGTCTAATAGCTTCTAATCTAGCAACAGGTGCAAAGGTTTCATCAAAATCAATTCCTTCTTCTTGATTATATCCCTTAGCAACCAGTCTTGCTTTATTTCTAATTACATTTCCATGCTCATCTAATTTGTTTCTAAAGACCCATTTTGTGCCAATTATTGAATAATTTTTAGGTCTTGATACTAAGGTCCAAACATTATTTCTTTCAAATTGATTAAGTTCCTCTTGCATTGCATTTATCCATTTTGATCATTTTCAGCTTCTTTCAAAAGTTTTAGGTTCAAGTGAGATACAAAAGCACAATGATTAACTACATCTCTAAGTAAAGAAGGGTTTTTACCCCATGCATAGGATCATCAATAATTAACTCCTTAGGGTGGTTGTGAACATACCTCCATTCCTTGGGTAGGTCATTTGTACCTGAGGTTGTTCTTGAATTTCTTCACCTCTCTCATTTTGTTCGTCTTCTTGATCCTTGTCTTCTGGAGTTGCTGAATCTTTCAGAGTGATCTCCTTCAAACCTTCTATTAGTGGATCTGCATCATCAACACCCTCATTCTTCCTTGAAGGAAGATCGTTAGATTCATCAAAGACAACATGTATGGACTCCTCAACTATTAAAGTTCTTTGTTGAAAACTCTAAATGTTTTACTAGTGGAGGAGTAACCTAGAAAGATTGCTTCATCTGATTTTGCATCAAATTTACCAAGTTTTTCTTTGCCATTATTTAATACAAAACATCGGCAACCAAAGACATGAAAATATGCAATATTTGGTTTTCTTCCTTTCCAAAGTTCATAGGGGGTTTTCTTTAAAAATTGTCTAATTAAAGCATGATTTAAAATGTAACATGCTGTGTTAATTGCTTCCGCCCAAAAATATCTGGAAAGGTTGCTTTCACAAAGCATGGTACGGGCTATTTCTTCTAAGGTTCTGTTTTTCCTTTCAACTACCCCATTCTGTTGGGGTGTCCTAGGAGCAGAGAAGTTATGGCCAATTCCATTTTCATCACAAAAATTTTCAAAATCTTGATTTTCAAATTCAGTTCCATGATCACTTCTAATATTTTGAATTGAAAAACCTTTTTCATTAGTGACTTTTCGATGAAATTTAGTGAAAATATGAAAAGTTTAATTTTTGTGTGCCAAAAAAAAACCCAAGTAAAACGAGAGTAATCATCTATAATTACAAAGCCATATCATTTTTCTCCTAGACTAGTGGTTCTAGTTGGTCCAAATAAGTCCATGTGTAAGAGCTCTAAAGGTCTAGAAGTTGAAACAGTATTTTTGGATTTAAATGAAACTCTAGTTTGTTTACCTAATTGGCATGCATCACAAATTCTATCCTTTTCAAAATTCAATTTTGGCAAACCAAGAACTAAATTTTTCTTAATTAATTTTGAAAGAGAATGCATGCTAATATGTGCAAGTCTACGATGCCACAACCAACTAGTCTCATTAATTTTAGCATTTAAGGATATTAGGCATTGCATGTCTAATTTGGCTAAATCATTCAAATCTACCATATAAACATTGCCATGCCTATATCCTATAAATTTAATGCCATTGTTAATAGGACTAGTCACAATACAAACAGATGATTCAAAAACTACTTTATACCCTTTATCACAGAATTGACTAATGTTAAGTAAGTTATGCTTTAAACCTTTAATTAATCAAACATTCTCAATATAATTGGAGGGAGTGATACCAATGTTACCTATCCCGATGATCTTTCCTTTGCCATTATCTCCAAAGGTGACCATCCCTCCATCCTTAGCATCAAGCGTGATGAATTATGATTCATCACCAGTCATGTGTCTCGAGCATCCACTGTCAAGATACCATTTCCTGTTTCCTTCTTGGGATGCTAGACACACCTGCAAGCAAAGGTCAAGTTTCTGTCTTAGGTACCCAAGCTTTCTTGGGTCCTTTTAGGTTAGTCAAAATGGTTCCTTTTGGAACCCATATTTTCTTTGTGTTTGCATATTTGTTAATAAGACATGTGTATGATTTATGTCCTATTCTTCCACATTTGAAACAAGTAATATTTGTAGACTTGTTACTTGAATAATTTACATAAATATCCTTCAGAAATTTTTGTTTCTTCAGAGGTTTATAGCCAAGTCCAGCCTTATCATATATAGCTTTCTGATTATCAAGGATCATATTTAGTTTGTTTGAACTTAAGGTGAACTTATCTACTATAGGTTTCAGCTTGTTAATTTCATTCTTTAAGTTTTGATTTTTTTGAATCAAGGTGGATTTTTCAATTGAAAGGTTTTCAGCTTGTTTCACTAAGGACTGATTTTCCAATTTCAGTTCTTTATTTTTCTTCCCTAGTTTCTTTAATTCATCAATTGAATCATAGAATGCTTCATGCAATTCTTCAAAAGTAAATTCACTAGTGGATTCAGAAGTTACCTCATTTTTGTGTGCCATCAGGCACAGGTTGGCTTGTTCTGTTGAGGTCTCCTCGTCGGAGCTTGAGTCATCACTCGCACTCCAAGTCGCCATCATTGCTTTCTTTTTGAACTTTTTGGGACCTTTCTTCAGTTGTGGACATTCGGATCTGAAATGTCCCGGCTTCTTGCACTCGTAGCATATAAGGGGTTGATCTTTCTCTTTCTCTTTGCTTTGTTCCCCTTTTGTGAACTTCTTTCTCATCCCCTGTTTTCTTTTTCTTAGAAACTTCTTAAATTTTTGGGTGATGAGTGCCATCTCTTCATCCTGTTCTTCATCTTCTGTGTCATCCGTTTCATGATCAGGCGAAGTTGTGGATTTGAGGGCAATGGTTCTTTTCTTTTTGACTTCATCCTCTTGATGTTGCTTCATGCTAAGTTCATGAGTCATCAAGGATCCAAGAAGCTCTTCTAGAGGTAGAGTGTTCAAGTTCTTTGCTTCTTGGATGGCAGTCACCTTGGCTTTCCAAGTTCTAGGCAATGACCTGAGAATCTTCCTTACAAGCTCACTGTTAGCATAAGATTTGCCAAGACTCTTCAAACCATTAATTATATCAGTAAAACGAGTAAACATAGCAATTATGGACTCATCATGCTCCATTTTAAACAATTCATATCTATGTACAAGCATATTTATTTTAGACTCTTTTACTTGATTTGTTCCCTCATGGGTTACTTCTAACCTATCCCATATTTCTTTAGCAGATGCACAAGTAGAAATGCGATTAAATTCACTTGCATCTAGTGCACAATAAAGAACATTCATGGCTTTGGCATTTAATTGTGCCAATTTCTTGTCAACCTCATCCCATTCTTTCTCGGGTTTGGTTGACTCCTCACCATCTATAATCTTGGTGGGTGTGTGAGGACCGTTCACTATGATACTCCACATATCATAGTCGAGTGCTTGTATGAATATCTTCATCCGAGCTTTCCAATAGGTGTAATTAGACCCATTGAAAAGTGGAGGTCGGTTTGTAGATTGCCCCTCGGCTAGAGAAGTACCGACATGGGTTGCCATAGATCTTTGGCTCTTTGATTGTTAGATCAAAGAAGGGCTAGAGCACCGGGCTCTGATACCACTTGTTGCCCAGCTATGCAACCCAAGAGGGGGGGGGTGAATTGGGTTTCTAAAAATTTTAGGCTTAATTAATTACTTATGATGAACAAAACAAAGACTTTAATTCAATATTAATTACCAAAAGCAGGAATGCAAGGATATAATAAAGAAATAAAGAGAAACAATAAAGCACACCACAAACAGAAGGATTTATAGTAGTTCGGTGCCAACCTTGCACCTACATCCACTCCCCAAGCTCCTACTTGGGAATTTCAATCCACTATACTTGTATTCAACCCGAATATAAAACATCGGAAACTCCGACACTAGCTATCCCAAGCTAGTCTACTTATTTCCCGGGTACAAGCTAACCCAAAACACTATGATTTCAGGTTCGGATCAACCTTTCCTTGTTTTGGAAATCTTCCAAAAACAAGAACAATTACTCACAAAGAGTAAGAAAATTTAGAGCACAAATTAATACAATAACAACTCCTTAAATGAGCGAATATAACAATAAAAATACTTTACTCAAATGAAAAAATCCTTTTTGGATTTTCTCAAGGTGGATGATCGCTTGAATGAATGCTTGAGAAGAGGATGATCTTTGATTGAAGACTTCTTGAAGGCTTTGAAAGATCTCTTAATCAAGGTTGAACAATAGGCTAGAAAGATCCTCTCTTTGAATGCTCTTGCTTTTCTCTTTCACAATCTCTCTTGTATATTGTGGATCCTCTCTCTTTTTCTTTTGGGTATTTCGTTGATCTCAGGCTTTCTCGTGTAGATTTTGGATCCTTTTGTATATAGGTTTGATCTCTCCTTTTTGATCTGCAATTTCTTTCACCATTTGAAGCATTTTATAGCAATAAGAAATAAGAGAAAACAATTTAGGCAGATAAAGAGCCGTTAGAGCAATTTTAGGAAGCATAAAAGGCAATTAAAACGGGCAAAAAAATAGCCGTTGCTGATATTTTTCGTCGCAGGGGTCGACTCATGAGTCGACTCATGCTTCAGGGGTCGACTCATGGGTCGACTTCTGTTGCAACAGTCAGAAAATGAGTTTCTGCAACTTTTGGCCTAAAACTGCAGGGGTCGACTCATGAGGGTCGACTCATGCCTGGGGGTCGACTCATGAGGTCGACTCACAGGGTGTGCCAACAAAAAATCTGGGTGCCAATCAGCTCATTGTGCCATGAGTTGACTCATGGGTTGACTCATGATTTTCAAACATGCATAACTTTCAAAATACAAGTCCAAAATCAATAAAATTTTCACCATTAGATCACAAATCTTTTGTTCTATCATTTGATACTATCAAATCAGAGTTTTGATAAAATTACAATTTTGCCCCTGAAGAGCATAAAGACTTTTTCAATTTAAAATATTTGTATCCCTTCAATCTGCTTTGTAATCATCAAAATCAATCTAGGAGCAACAATCTCCCCTTTTTGATGATGACAAAATATTTGAACAAAAGCATTTATGTGAATCAATAATTTCAAAAGAATGCATTATACATTTATATGCTTGAAAAGAGTAAGATTCTTTTGGCATAAATGATCATATACAAAAATAGTTTGTCCATCTTCTTAAAGATTTGAAGATATGCTCATTGGAATATGTGATTTTGGTGTTAGAGCAGAAAACTTATTTTTGTTATCAGAGCAAGTTGTATTTTGAAAATTTGCTTATTTTCATTTGATTTTAGTTTTAGCATCAGAGAAAAATTAATTATGTGCTTTAATTGCTTTTGATACAAAAAATAATTATGTGTTCCAAAGCATGTTTAAGAGTTGATTTTGAAAGTGTATTAGCTCATTTTGAGTTTAAGATATATCAGAGCAAGAGAAAAATAAATTTTGCAATGTATCGGAGCAAGAAAAACAATTTTACAATGTATCAGAGAAAATTTCACAATATATCAAAGCAAATTTTATAATGTATCAGAGAAAATTTCACATTGTATCAGAGCAAATTTTATAATGTATCAGAGAAAATTTCACATTGTATCAGAGCAAATTTTATATTGTATCAGAGCAAGTTAAAAAAAAATTTTAGGATATATCAGAGTAAGGTAAATTTTTTAAGATGTATCAAGGTAAATAAAATTTCAAAAGATGTACCAGAGCAAGTTTGAATTTTGAAGTATATCAGAGCATATTTAAATATTTTTTTAAAGCAAATCAGAGCATATGTAAAGAAGTAATTTAAAAATTACTTATTTGCATGGTACTTAGCATTGTATTTTTGATATTGTTCTTTAAATTTTCAATTCATTAATTAATTTCTCATAATTTGTAGTTTTCGTTTTGATGAGTTGCTTTTTCTTTAATTGCTCATAATTTATGGTTTTGCTTTTGTTGGATTGCTTTTTGTTTAATTTCTGTCTGATACCAAATTTCTCAAATTTTTGTTTAATTTCTCAAATTTTTGTTTAATTTCTCCAATTTTTGTTTAATTTCTCCATTTTTTTTTTGTTTAATTTCTCCCCCTTTTTGACATCATCAAACATGGTTAACTCTTCCTTTTTCTGAAACATTCTTTAATTTCTCCCCCTTTAGAGTTTATCACAGATGTTTGTTCCCCCTTAATACAGCAATTATTAACAGCAAACAACAACAAAGAGAAGATAATATTTCAACAAGGAGAATATATATATAACCAAAATATGATCAACATCATTACAAAAGGTTCATATATAAGTAAAAGATGATTCCATTAAAACCATAATTATTTCAATACATAGTTCATATTATAAAAGTCAACCAGCTAATTGTCAATACATGGCCCCAAAATACAGATCCTAGAACAAGACACTAATACCTAGGATCTAATAAAGATCATGAGAAGTCATGGATCGGAGTCATCAGATATGGGATGAGAAGCTGATGGATCATAAGTGCGTCCTCTACCCCGTCTGCCTCTGGCACGAGCAGGAGAGCGAGATGAACTGGGAGGCTGAGTACGCTGAGATGCTAAGGACTGAACAGAAAGGGTGAATCTAATGGAATCAAGTACGTTCAGTGCTCTGGAAACAGACTGTAGTAGAGCAGTGAACTGAGTGGTAGCATGCTCACTCGATCCTCGGATCTCTTTCCTCAGTAACTCATATCCACCCTCTAGTGCTCCTCTGAGCCTGCCAGCCTCTGCAGTGAGGTCTGTGACCTCAATAGTTGACTCCTGTGGCTTGAGATGGGCCAAAGCAAGGACTTGCCCCTGCAAGTCTAGAACTCTGCCAGTCAGTCTCCAGACTATGTCCTCAAGCTGCTGGATCCGGATGGACTTATTTGATATCATCTGAAACACAGTGGAGATGTGGGGAGTAATGGTCTGATCAGAAGAAGTGGCTCCAGATACAAAAGAAGTACTACTCCACTGGCTAGACAGCAAAGAAGCCACACGCTGTGATATATGCTCGATCTGATCGTCAGCCAGTCTGAACTCTGAATGAGGTGCTCTGCTCTCTGGCTGATACACTGGTGTGGGAATCCTAGTAAACTCTGAAGGGCCAGCCTCGGTATCAGGAATGAACTGGATATGTGGTGATGCTGCCCTGAAGTCAAGTACAGGAGAAGATGGACCTTCTTTTTCTACTCTGCCTTCAGTTCTGTCTTCAGCTCTATCTTCAGTTCTCTCTTCAGTTCTTGTTTCAGCTCTATCCTCAGATCCCTTGATCCAACCACCATCAGTCTTTGTAAATCCCATTCGGTGCAGGCTGTGTTGGTTGAAAGTGTCCACATGAGATAGCTTGGTAGAAGCCTCCCCCTCACTGCTAACTCCAAACCTCCTAAATACTCTAGTAAGGGCCATACCATAAGGCAAGTGTGCCTTGGATCTGTTCAAAGTTTCTCTCATGGCCTCTATCATAAGTGCAGGGAGGTTCAGGGGGGTCTGAGTGATGACATGAAACATGATACATACATCTCTACCAGACAGTAGATCATGCCTACCACTCCTAGGAAAGAAGAGCTTTGTTACCATCTGATGCAGGATCCTCATCTCAATAGACAAAATCTTTGCTTCCAATTTGTTTAAACTTCCTGAATAAGTTTCTCCTAAAATAATTCTGATCCCCTCTTCTTTTACTGGGAGTTCCATATAAGAATAACCTTCACTAGGCAAATGTAATATTTCTCCCAATATACTAGAATCCAAGCAGATATCAATTCCCTTGACTGTTGAAGTCACTGACCCATTTCCATAATGTAGGTTCTGGTAGAATTCTCTAACTAAGTCAACATAGGTGACTTCCTTAAGGGAGCAGTAGAATTCCCATCCTTGGTTTTTAATTTTGGTAGCAAAAGTAAAGCCCTCATCTTCAAAGAACCGAAAATCTATATTTTTCCCGGTTTCTACTTTTCTATCAGAAAGAGGATTCACACTGGGGCTTATGGAGGATTGAGAGGGACCTTGAGCAGATACTGAAGTGGGAGCAGTGGAAGACTGAGCATGCCTTTTCTTTCGGACAATTTCTTCAGGCTCACGGATTGACTTTCTTCTTTGGGGAAGTTTCATCTTCGGAGCCATATTCAATATAGTAGCAGACAAGAAGACTTGGAGGAACACGTGAATGAGTGGAGGAGGGATCACAAGAGTAAAGAGAAATTTTGGTGGAGAAAAGAAGCGGATTTGTAAAGATCGGTGAAGTGCTAGGGCACGTTCCAACCGCGCCAAACAATGCGAGAAAGCACAAAAAATCCCTTTTCAAGGTGGCGATTTTTGGTGGAGAGGAGGAGGGAGAAGTGCTTCGAATTGGATCCTTGGATTTGGAGCAAAAGAATTGGAGAAGTCGGCTTTTGGAAGGAGGACGATGAGAAGATGAGTCGTCTCACAAACAGGGTCCCTTATAAAAACAATGAACCCGATGGAAGTTGGTGGGATTTACAAATTTGCCATTGAGTCGACTCATGGGGGTCGACTCATGAAGTTCAGAAAATCAAGAAAAATGTGAATAAATTCCAAAAAAATTTGAAATTTTGGGAGAAGGAGTTTTGCTCAAAGATAAGTTTTTAGAATGATAAAATTGAGCTTTTGGTATCAGGATAGATGTTGGAAATTGAGCTCTAAGAGTCAAATCTTGAAAATTGAGAAAAATTTAGGCATATGGATCTAGAATTCCTAGATTTCTCCTAATTTCACAGAATCTATCCTCACTAAGGGCCTTTGTAAAGATATCAGCTAATTGATTTTCAGTGCAAACATATTCAAGAATTACATTTTTGTTTTGAACATGTTCTCTTATAAAATGATGTCTTATTTCAATATGTTTGGATCTTGAGTGTTGAATTGGATTTTTAGATAGATTTATGGCACTTGTGTTATCACATCTTATTGGTGTTTCATTAAGTTTGATTCCAAAATCTTTGAGTTGTTGCTTAATCCACAAGATTTGAGCACAACAACTTCCGGCTGTAATGTATTCGGCCTCAGCCGTAGACAGTGCCATCGAATTTTGTTTCTTGCTAAACCATGAGATTAGGTTAACTCCAAGAAATTGGCAAGTTCCACTTGTGCTTTTTCTATCTAATTTACATCCAGCAAAATCAGCATCTGAATATCCTAATAAATTGATTTGTGAGTCCTTAGAGTACCATAACCCTAGAGTTTGTGTACCATTTAAGTATCTAAGGATTCTTTTAACAGCATTCAAATGAGATTCTTTAGGATTAGATTGATATCTAGCACATAAGCAAACACTAAACATGATATCAGGCCTACTTGCAGTTAAATATAATAATGAGCCAATCATACCTCTATAGTATTTTAAGTCTACACATTTACCTTCATCATCCTTGTCAAGCTCACATGAGGGACTCATTGGTGTGCCAATTGGTTTGCTGTTCTCCATTCCAAATCTTTTGAGTAGTTCCTTGGTGTACTTGCTTTGGGTGATGGAGATTCTCTCTTTTCATTGTTTGATTTGTAGTCCGAGGAAGAAGGTGAGTTCTCCCATCATGCTCATCTCAAACTCCCCCTGCATAAGCTTTGCAAAGTCTTGACAAAGGGATTCATTAGTAGACCCAAAAATTATGTCATCAACATAAATTTGTATAACTAGCATATCATTTTGATTTCTTTTTAATAAATAGAGTTGTATCTACATTACCTCTTGAAAAACCATTATTTAGTAAAAATTTGTTTAGCCTTTCATACCATGCTCTAGGTGCTTGTTTTAATCCATATAAAGCTTTATTTAATCTAAAGACATGATTAGGAAATGCATGATTTTCAAATCCAGAGGGTTGTTCTACATATACTTCTTCAGCGATATATCCATTTAAAAATGTACTTTTAACATCCATTTGAAATAGTTTGAATTTCATAAAGCAAGCATATGCAAGTAGATGTCTAATAGCTTCTAATCTAGCAACAGGTGCAAAGGTTTCATCAAAATCAATTCCTTCTTCTTGATTATATCCCTTAGCAACCAGTCTTGCTTTATTTCTAATTACATTTCCATGCTCATCTAATTTATTTCTAAAGACCCATTTTGTGCCAATTATTGAATAATTTTTAGGTCTTGATACTAAGGTCCAAACATTATTTCTTTCAAATTGATTAAGTTTCTCTTGCATTGTATTTATCCAGTTATGATCATTTTCAGCTTCTTCAAAAGTTTTAGGTTCAAGTTGAGATACAAAAGCACAATGATTAACTACATCTCTAAGTGAAGAACGGATTTTTACCCCATGCATAGGATCACCAATAATTAACTCCTTATGGTGGTTGTGAACATACCTCCATTCCTTGGATAGATCATTTGTACCTTGAGGTTGTTCTTGAGTTTCTTCACCTCTCTCATTTTGTTCGTCTTCTTGATCCTTGTCTTCTGGAGTTGCTGAATCTTTCAGAGTGATCTCCTTCAAACCTTCTATTAGTGGATCTGCATCATCAACACCCTCATTCTTCCTTGAAGGAAGATCGTTAGATTCATCAAAGACAACATGTATGGACTCCTCAACTATTAAAGTTCTTTTGTTGAAAACTCTAAATGTTTTACTAGTGGAGGAGTAACCTAGAAAGATTGCTTCATCTGATTTTGCATCAAATTTATCAAGTTTTTCTTTGCCATTATTTAATACAAAACATCGGCAACCAAAGACATGAAAATATGCAATATTTGGTTTTCTTCCTTTCCAAAGTTCATAGGGGGTTTTCTTTAAAAATTGTCTAATTAAAGCACGATTTAAAATGTAACATGCTGTGTTAATTGCTTCCGCCCAAAAATATCTTGGAAGGTTGCTTTCACAAAGCATGGTACGGGCCATTTCTTCTAAGGTTCTATTTTTTCTTTCAACTACCCCATTCTGTTGGGGTGTCCTAGGAGCAGAGAAGTTATGGCCAATTCCATTTTCATCACAAAAATTTTCAAAATCTTGATTTTCAAATTCAGTTCCATGATCACTTCTAATATTTTGAATTGAAAAACCTTTTTCATTAGTGACTTTTCGATGAAATTTAGTGAAAATATGAAAAGTTTAATTTTTGTGTGCCAAAAAGAAAACCCAAGTAAAACGAGAGTAATCATCTATAATTACAAAGCCATATCGTTTTCCTCCTAGACTAGTGGTTCTAGTTGGTCCAAATAAGTCCATGTGTAAGAGCTCTAAAGGTCTAGAAGTTGAAACAGTATTTTTGGATTTAAATGAAACTCTAGTTTGTTTACCTAATTGGCATGCATCACAAATTCTATCCTTTTCAAAATTCAGTTTTGGCAAACCAAGAACTAAATCTTTCTTAATTAATTTTGAAAGAGAATGCATGCTAATATGTGCAAGTCTATGATGCCACAGCCAACTAGTCTCATTAATTTTAGCATTTAAGGATATTAGGCATTGCATGTCTAATTTGGCTAAATCATTCAAATCTACCATATAAAGATTGCCATGCCTATGTCCTATAAATTTAATGCCATCGTTAATAGGACTAGTCACAATGCAAACAGATGATTCAAAACTACTTTATACCCTTTATCACAGAATTGACTAATGCTAAGTAAGTTATGCTTTAAACCTTTAACTAATAAAACATTCTCAATGTAATTGGAGGGAGTGATACCAATGTTACCTATCCCGATGATCTTTCCTTTGCCATTATCTCCAAAGATGACCATCCCTCCATCCTTAGCATCAAGCGTGATGAATTGTGATTCATCACCAGTCATGTGTCTCGAGCATCCACTGTCAAGATACCATTTTCTGTTTCCTTCTTGGGATGCTAGACACACCTGCAAGCAAAGGTCAAGTTTCTGTCTTAGGTACCCAAGCTTTTTTGGGTCCTTTTAGGTTAGTCAAAATGGTTCCTTTTGGAACCCATATTTTCTTTGTGTTTGCATATTTGTTAATAAGACATGTGTATGATTTATGTCCTATTCTTCCACATTTGAAACAAGTAATATTTGTAGACTTGTTACTTGAATAATTTACATAAATATCCTTCAGAAATTTTTGTTTCTTCAGAGGTTTATAGCCAAGTCCAGCCTTATCATATATAGCTTTTTGATTATCAAGGATCATATTTAGTTTGTTTGAACTTAAGGTGAACTTATCTACTATAGGTTTCAGCTTGTTAATTTCATTCTTTAAGTTTTGATTTTCTTGAATCAAGGTGGATTTTTCAATTGAAAGGTTTTCAGCTTGTTTCACTAAGGACTGATTTTCCAATTTCAGTTCTTTGTTTTTCTTCCCTAGTTTCTTTAATTCATCAATTGAATCATAGAATGCTTCATGCAATTCTTCAAAAGTAAATTCACTAGTGGATTCAGAAGTTACCTCATTTTCGTGTGCCATCAGGCACAGGTTGGCTTGTTCTGTTGAGGTCTCCTCGTCGGAGCTTGAGTCATCACTCGCACTCCAAGTCGCCATCATTGCTTTCTTTTTGAACTTTTTGGGACCTTTCTTCAGTTGTGGACATTCGGATCTGAAATATCCCGGCTTCTTGCACTCGTAGCATATAAGGGGTTGATCTTTCTCTTTCTCCTTGCTTTGTTCCCCTTTTGTGAACTTCTTTCTCATCCTCTGTTTCTTTTTTCTTAGAAACTTCTTAAATTTTCGGGTGATGAGTGCCATCTCTTCATCCTGTTCTTCATCTTCTGTGTCATCCGTTTCATAATCAGGCGAAGTTGTGGATTTGAGGGCAATGGTTCTTTTCTTTTTGACTTCATCCTCTTGATGTTGCTTCATGCTAAGTTCATGAGTCATCAAGGATCCAAGAAGCTCTTCTAGAGGTAGAGTGTTCAAGTCCTTTGCTTCTTGGATGGCAGTCACCTTGGCTTCCCAAGTTCTAGGCAATGACCTGAGAATCTTCCTTACAAGCTCACTGTTAGTATAAGATTTGCCAAGACTCTTCAAACCATTAATTATATCAGTAAAACGAGTAAACATAGCAGTTATGGACTCATCATGCTCCATTTTAAACAATTCATATCTATGTACAAGCATGTTTATTTTAGACTCTTTTACTTGATTTGTTCCCTCATGGGTTACTTCTAACCTATCCCATATTTCTTTAGCAGATGCACAAGTAGAAATGCGATTAAATTCACTTGCATCTAGTGCACAATAAAGAACATTCATGGCTTTGGCATTTAATTGTGCCAATTTCTTGTCAATCTCATCCCATTCTTTCTCGGATTTGGTTGACTCCTCACCATCTATAATCTTGGTGGGTGTGTGAGGACCGTTCACTATGATACTCCATATATCATAGTCGAGTGCTTGTATGAATATCTTCATCCGAGCTTTCCAATAGGTGTAATTAGACCCATTGAAAAGTGGAGGTCGGTTTGTAGATTGCCCCTCGGTTAGAGAAGTACCGACATGGGTTGCCATAGATCTTTGGCTCTTTGATTGTTAGATCAAAGAAAGGCTAGAGCACCGGGCTCTGATACCACTTGTTGCCCAGCTATGCAACCCAAGAGGGGGAGGGTGAATTGGGTTTCTAAAAATTTTAGGCTTAATTAATTACTTATGATGAACAAAACAAAGACTTTAATTCAATATTAATTACCAAAAGCAGGAATGCAAGGATATAATAAAGAAATAAAGAGAAACAATAAAGCACACCACAAACACAAGGATTTATAGTGGTTCGGTGCCAACCTTGCACCTACATCCACTCCCCAAGCTCCTACTTGGGAATTTCAATCCACTATACTTGTATTCAATCCGAATACAAAACGTCGGAAACTCCGACACTAGCTATCCCAAGCTAGTTTACTTATTTCTCGGGTACAAGCTAACCCAAAACACTCCGATTTCAGGTTCGGATCAATCTTTCCTTGTTTTGGAAATCCTCCAAAAATAAGAACAATTACTCACAAAGAGTAAAAAAATTTAGAGCACAAATTAATACAATAACAGCTCCTTAAATGAGCGAATATAACAATAAAAATACTTTACTCAAATGAAGAAACCCTTTTTGGATTTTCTCAAGGTGGATGATCGCTTGAATGAATGCTTGAGAAGAGGATGATCTTTGATTGAAGACTTCTTGAAGGCTTTGAAAGATCTCTTGATCAAGGTTGAACAATAGGCTTGAAAGATCCTCTCTTTGAATGCTTTTGCTTTTCTCTTTCACAATCTCTCTTGTATATTGTGGATCCTCTCTCTTTTTCTTTTGGGTATTTCGTTGATCTCAGGCTTTCTCGTGTAGATTTTGGATCCTTTTGTATATAGGTTTGATCTCTCCTTTTTGATCTGCAATTTCTTTCACCATTTGAAGCATTTTATAGCAATAAGAAACAAGAGAAAACAATTTAGGCAGATAAAGAGCCGTTAGAGCAATTTTAGGAAGCATAAAAGGCAATTAAAACAGACAAAAAAATAGCCGTTGCTGACATTTTCCGTCGCAGGGGTCGACTCATGAGTCGACTCATGCTTCAGGGGTCAACTCATGGGTCGACTTCTGTTGCAACAGCCAGAAAATGAGTTTCTGCAACTTTTGGCCTAAAACTGCAGGGGTCGACTCATGAGGGTCGACTCATGCCTGGGGGTCGACTCATGAGGGTCGACTCACAGGATGTGCCAACAAAAAATCTGGGTGCCAATCAGCTCATTGTGCCATGAGTTGACTCACGGGTTGACTCATGATTTTCAAACATGCATAACTTTCAAAATACAAGTCCAAAATCAATAAAATTTTCACCATTGGATCACAAATCTTTTATTCTATCATTTGATACTATCAAATCAGAGTTTTGATAAAATTATAATTTTACCCCTGAAGAGCATAAAGACTTTTTCAATTTAAAATATTTGTATCCCTTCAATCTGCTTTGTAATCATCAAAATCAATCTAGGAGCAACAGTGCATGAGTCGACTCATGAGTCGACTCATGGCACAATGAGCTGATTGGCACGCTAAAATTTCCCTTGGCATGTTGGTTTTTTTGGCTTGGCACGACCTGTGAGTCGACTCATGAGTCGACCTCTGCTGGTTTGGGCCAAAAAATCCAAAAACCAACATTTCTGGCTGTTGTAACAGAAGTCGACTCATGAGTCGACTCCTGAAGCATGAGTCGACTCATGAGTCGACCCCTGCGACGAAAATTATCCGCAACGGCTAGTTTTTTGCCCGTTTTAATTGCCTTTAATGCTCCCTTAAAATGCTCTAACGGCTCTTTTTCTGCCTAAAATATTTTCCCTTGTTTCTTAAAGCTATAAAAGATTTCAAATGGTGAAAAACAAAAGGGGGATCTACAATATACACGAGAGATACAGGGGATCCACAATATACACGAGAGATACAAGAGATCTACAATATACACAAAAGACATACGAGAGATTTTGAAAGAGAAAAGCAAGAGCGTTCAAAAGGGCTTTCAAGAGCATTCAAAGAGAGGGTTTTTCAAGCCAACTTTTCAACTTTGATCAAGAGCTCTTTCAAAGCCTTCAAGAAGTCTTCAATCAAAGATCACCTTTTCCTCAAGCGTTCATTCAACTCTTCATCCACCTTGAGAAAATCCACAAGGGGCTTCTTCATTTGAGTAAAGTGTATTTAATATTTTATTCGCTCATTTAAGGAGCTATTCTTGTACTTATTTGTGCTCTAAACTGTCTTACTCTTTGTGAGTAATTGTTCTTATTTTTGGAGGGTTTCCAAAATAAGGGAAGGTTGATCCGAACCTGAAATCGGAGTATTTTGGTTTGGCTTGTACCCGAAAAATAAGTGGACTAGCTTGGGATAGCTAGTGTCGGAGGTTCCGACGTTTGTATTCGGGTTGAATACAAGTATAGTGGATTGGAATTCTCAAGTAGGAGCTTGGAGAGTGGATGTAGGTGCAAGGTTGGCACCGAACTACTATAAATCCTTGTGTTTGTGGTGTGCTTTATTGTTTCTCTTTATTTCTTTATTATATCATTGCATTCTTGCTTTAGATAATTAATCTTGAACTAAAGTCCTTCTCCTCATTCATCAAGCTTTTAACAAATACTTTTCATAAGTAATTAGTTAAGCTTAAATTTTTTAAAAACCCAATTCACCCCCCCTCTTGGGTTGCATAGCTGGGCAACAACAGCCATGTTAGGAACAAGAGGAGAACCTCATCCTAACATAAGCAAAATTGAGGGTCCGATTATCTAGAGACCGGATGAGGGAAGAGGCCCTAGCAACAGCCCTTACATGCCCCCACAACCCTGTTAGGAACAGGAGGAGAACCTCATCCTAACATGAGCTGAAATTGACTGTCGGAAATAGGAGAAGAACCTCGTCCTGACACAAATGAAGATCCGATCGATCAAGATCGGACGAGGAGGAAAGCCTCCTCAACGGCTCCTCTACACTCCCACGATCCCGTTAAGAGTAGAGAAAAAACCCTCACTCGAACACAAAAAAAAAAGGAGGGAGATGAAAAGGAAAAGTGACGAACTACACCAGTGGTAAGTGAAAAACAAACTACATCAAAGACACAAGGAACCTCGTATCAATGAGGAAGGAGACTCTTATCAAAAATCTTCAGTCACTAAGAGAAAACTCAACACAAGTCGAGGAAAAATCGATTTTCTCAAGGTAACGAGAAGTTCGGGCCCCCAAGCTCGAGCACCGGGAGGAAGTGTCAAACTCAAATGGCCTCGAAAAGACCTATGGTCATGAACAAAAAGGGCAAATCAACACGACGGCGATCAGGAACCTTCAAACAATGTCAATATCGAACAAGATAAAAGATAAAAGAAGTTCAGTAAATGATGACTCAAAGCAAGAATAGATGAGAAATTACAAACAATGCCGACGTCGAACAAGATGGAGAACAAAAGAAGTTCGGTAAATGACAACTTGATACAAGAATGGACAAAGTAATGGAAAATTTTTTTTTCATTTCATTAGTGAAGTGTACATTACAAAGCCTTGAAGGCCCAAAAAAGAAAAATGATAAGAAAAGAAAAAGAATACATCGAAGGACGAAAGGTAAAAAGGAGCTTTAAGGAAGCTCAGCTTCTTCCGACTTCGAGCTCTCGGTTCTAGGCATTATTAGGGACTGCTTTAAGTTTTCGACTTCTTCTTCTAGTTCCATCTTTCTTAGCAGTATTTTTCGGTACATCTGGTGAAACCACCGGCTTTCACCCTCCGACTCTCGAAGCTTCTTCCTCAGGACCTCAGACTCCACCTCGACATCCTTGACCGCCTGCTGCTCGTGGGCCAACTAAATCTTCAGCCACTGCAGTTCGGCCTTCTCCTGCCCAAGGGCCACAGACAGTTCTTCCATGGTCCCCCTCAAGGAGCGGAGCTCGTTGGAGCCTTGTGCAGAGGTGGGTTGGACTCTCTCAGACAACTTCCTTTGAAGGCGGGCAACTTCGTCAGTCGCCATCTGGAGCTTCCTTCGATAGTCCTCTACTTGTCCGCACCAGCCGACTCGGTAGGCGTTGTAGTTCGCCTCAGCGTTCTGCAGCTGCTTTTGAAGGATGGAGAATTTTTTTGACCAGTCTCGATCACGTTCGGCTTGAGCTGCGAGCCAGGATGAGCTTCCTTCTAACTGACCGATCTTCTCCCGTGCAGCCGCCAGCTCAACTTCAAGAGAGCTGATCTTGGAAGCCTGAGTCCAAGATCGGTCGCTGGTGCATTTTCGGAGTTCCTCAAGCTCCACCATGAAGTTGGCCTTCCTCCGGGTGTATTCCATGAAACCCTTTTTGTGGAGGTCCCGAAAGCAAGTAGCCTCCGCAGTGACTTCGAATGGCTCTTCCTCAGCCGGTGAAGTTCATCATCTAGCTTCTTGGATTTCTCCGTCAAGTGACGAACTTTCTTTCTGAGGTCTTGGATCATCGACTTCAGAGGAATCTCCTGTGGTAGGAGAAGAGCTTCGACAGGGCACTGTCGTTGGAAAACAAGAGCGCCACAACTCAAATTAGTGCAAGTAGACAAAAGAGAAGGAAAAGAATGCAAAAGAAGAAAAGGAAGTTCTTTATAAAGAAGAATCTGATTTCATTGATTAAATAATTTTTGATTACAAGAGAACAAAGAAAAGTTGCCACAAAGGAAAAATATAAAACTAGAGGTTTCAGACCTCTGGGACAGAAGTGGAGGAGCTCAGTGCCCCCAGAAGGTCGGTCGCGGCAGCCGCAGCAGTCGAAGAGGTCCCAGCTGGAGGAGGATCGATCGCGACTTCGGAAGGTCCAGCTTTATCGTCGGATGCCTCATCCAAGAAGTCGAGGTCCAGTTCGAAAAACTTTCTGGCCACCTTCTCTTGGCAGAGCTCGAAGCCCTTGATGAAAGCATCCTGACCGAACTAGACCTGCAAATCCTCCATCTCGGAGGAGGACTTGAACTCCTCCACTGCTCGGGCCCCTGCCTCCATGACTAGGGACGGGATCTGCGCCTTCAGCTCGGAGACCTGCGCTTTTAGTTTGGAGACCTCGACCTCTGCCTTGTTTCTTTCCTCCTCCGAGGCGGCCCTCAGATCGGACGAGGTTTGTCCCTCCTTCTGCAGCGCCTTCTGGAGACTTGTGACCTCGGTGATCTTCTCCTCGAGGCGGGCGGCCTCAGCCAGGCGACCTTTCTCCGCCCGGGCTGCCTCCCTCTTGGCGATCTTCATTGCCTCGACGTTGACAATGAGCTGGTGTCCAATCTGCAAGAGAGGCTAGGGAGTCAATATAAAGGCTAAGGAGTAAACCAAGTAAAGAAGCAAGAAGAAGGAAAAAGTGAATTGACCTACCTCGAGAAAAGATCCAAGAGAGTCCCAGACCCACAGCTCAGGATCAGCAAGGACGATCCTGTGGACGACCTTGGGCAGAATGCACCCTTCGACCAGCCTCTTTATTAAATTCCTATTGTTGAAGGGATTTTCCCCCAAATCTTCCTCGGAGCAGTCGGCCCCCTCGATGGCAGCCTTGCGGCTGCGGCTCTTGCGGGCCAGGATCTTCTTTCTCCTCCTCCTTTCGACCCCCGGTGCCCCCTCGGGACGAGCCTCTGGAGTGAAAACCTCAGCCGGGGGGCTCCATAAAGAGGCTTGAGGGACTTCGAGCTCGACGTCAGAAAGGGCGTCGACGACAATGGCCACCTGAGCAGGCACGGTCGAGCTCGTCTCTTCTGTCCTGGCTCTCTTCGCCGACCCTGAGGTCGCGGTGCCTTTTCTCTTGTGGGTTTTAAGACCCTGGGCTAACCTCCGAGCCATGCCTGTGTTCATGTCTGCAATAAAAGAAGATCGACACGTCTCTGAAATAGAATAAGAAAAAAAAAAAAATATATATATATATATATATATATAATAATGATAGTACCGGTAGGGTCAAGAGGGCTTAGGCCCACGTTGAACAAGAGTTGTTCCTTCAGAAGTTCAGAGAGGAGGGGGGCTGGATAGGCCTCGAGCTTACTGGATGCTTCGAGGTCGTCCCTTTCCAGGCTAGAAGCCCTACGGACGGAATCCCTCAGAGAGCCCCAGGGGGGTAATCCCAGCTCCAAGGTTGGGCATTGGACGTAGAAGAACCTCTCCTTTCAGTTGTGGATAGAAGAGGGGACACCTTTCAACAACCCCTTTCTACCGAACTGGGGGGAGAAGTATCACCAGTCCTTTACCGAGGGGTGACGCTTGAAAGTATAGAAATTCCTAAATAAGAAAAGGGTTGGTGGACTTCGGCTAGGCAACAGAGAGAAAGAAATCCTATCAGAAATCTAAAAGAGTTCGGCGCTACAGAAACTAGAGAAATATTTAAAAAGTGGAAGAGAGCAATGACAAAAGGTGAGAGCGGAAGTCGAAGCCCGACGCGGAAAGCTTCTTGATATAAATAGAAGAAGCTAGGGGGAGGAGCGCTAGCCCGACCAGTTGGCCCGGGGAGCTCCAGCTCATACTCTGGAAGAACTCCGTACTGAATCCTAATCAGTGAGAGTTCCTTCGGAGTCAGAGAACTGGGGTTGGTATCTGGTACAAAGACCAGACGAGGTTCTTCTATAGAGCTAAGGTTTTAGGGAGTTGGGACGGACGAACTCCTAGAACTGCTAGAGGAGGAAGTGTTAGAAGACATTTTAAATCAAACAAAAACCCTAAAAATCTCAAAAAAATTGGAAAAAATAAGAAACGGAAAGTTCATGAAAAACCGAACAGATGAAATGTGACAGAAGAAAAATGGAAGAAGAACAACAAGAGAAAAAACAAGGAGGGGAGTTCTGAAACTAACCTAGGCTGGTCCGAAGGATGCAGAGATGCGGAGATGCAGAGATGGGGACGACTCGAAGAACACCTAAGGCCGAAAAGGATGTTGAGGAAGGATGGAGCTCTCAGGAAGAAGAAAGGCACCAACAGGACTCTCAGGCAAAGTGAAATCCCTGGAGGAGGAGAGCGGGTTTAAATAGGCAGCAGGGCCCGTCGCAGTAATGATTGCGGATCTCCTCTGGCCGACCTACATTCGCCGCGTGTCCCACTCACCATAGCAGGCGGCTGAAAGCGGCTGACAGCTGACAGAGCTATTATTGCACCGTACCTAGAGCAACGCTCCAGCAGAAATTTTGAAAAAAATTTTTCGGATCGTCTTGATTTGAAAAGGCTCCAGCATCAGCATGCCAAATGCCAAAATATCTGGAAACAATCGAGTACGAAAATCGAGGGAGGCAACTTCGGCTGTGAAAGTTTCTCTGTACTTCCTTCATTCGAAATCCGAACTCGAAAGTAGGGGAACTGGTGTTGGGTGTAAAATAACCCCAGCCAAAGTTTGTAAACGGCCGACCCTTCCAAGGCTTTTCCAGCTTCCGACCTTGTGTGGCGTCTTTCTGAACTCCCTCGATTGTTCGAGCTTCCATATTACCATCCGGACTTCTCTGATAATGAGCTCCTCCATTCACGTACCGGGCTACTCCAAATGCTCTTTGGGCTTCAATATCAGTTGATTTTCTGCAGTAATCGACTATTCTTCGAATCTCTTCCAGACTTCTTCCAGCCACGATCGACTCTACTCCGAACTTCCTTCAAACTTCGTCAATGGTCGAACTTCCCCAACAGCAGGACTTCTACAGTAATCAGACTCCATCCAAGTTTCTACGGTGGTCGACCGCCTTCTGGATTTCACCTGAGCTCCCGCGAGAGTCGGACCTCTACCCAAAATTTTTATTGCAAGTGGACTTCATCCAAACTCCTACCAGGGCCAGGCTCCGTCCGAACTTTTACAGTGGGTGGATCACAGACGAGCTTCTACGACGAACAGCCTCCACCAGCAGGATCTCTACTCCGAATCTCTACTACAAGCAGTCTACTCCGAACTTCTACTATGAGCGGTCTACTCTGGATCTCTACTGTAAGTGAATTCCATCCGAGCTTTTACTGTAAATGAATTCTTTCCGAACTCCTGTTATAGGCGGACTTCAGTCAAGCTTCTTCAATAAGCGGTCCCCATACGGATTTCAACAACGCCAACCGGACTTCCACAGGACCCTTCAGACTCCTTCAGCAGACGAACCTCCGCAACGCCATCCGAAGTCCACTACCAGTCGACCCTCTGTCAGACTCCTTATGAAATCGGACTTTCCCAACAGAAAGTCTCCATTCGAGCTGCTACAGCAGATGGTTTCCATCTGTAGCATCAGCGCTCTAGGCACCCGACAACAGTAGACCCATCAGCAACCTCGAAAATATCCGAGCTTCTCTTGGATTGATGAGACAGAGAGCCATTCTGCTCCATCAGACATCCTAGCCGAACTTCAGCCGTCAGGCCTGAACTCTCTAGCAAGTCACGACAATGGCCACTATCCTGCTTCACTCTCTGTAACGAATTCCACGTGGCTCCACCACTCTCTGGCAAGTTGCGACAACGGACACCACTCCACTCTCCATAACAAACTCCACGTGGTCCTGAACGGCCCCCAGACGCCACTACTCTCCGTAACAAACTCCGCATGGCCCCGAACGGCCCACTACCAGGCGGTTACAGACGTCGCTGTCAATTAGTTACGCTCTCCGTCTATAAAAAGGGACCCCCAGATACGTTCTCTCTAAGCTCTAAACTCTATCTTGAGACTCTGCTAAAATTTTCATTCGAGCACTCCATTTCTGTTGAGGCAGAGTACTGACTTGAGCATGAGAGAGTCTTGCCGGAGTACCCCCAACTCCGATTTAGAATTCTCTTGCAGGTCCCGATGGCGGACGCGACCCCTCGACTCCAGCTTCTCCAGCGTCGGTGAAATTCTGCACCAACACTCTCATTGAAGAACTTTTCTTCTTCAATTTTCTGTTGTATAACTAGCAAGAGAAGTCCTCTTTGATGCCCAAGAACCAGTAACAAAAGCTCTCAAAAATTCTTTTAAGAGGGAAGGAGAAGAAGGGTTGGCGTCATGTGGAATTGGGGCGTCCAACTCTTGGACGCCCTTCCTTATTTTTTTTTCTTTGGGGTGACAAGAAAGAGAGGAGAGATGTCTCCTTTTCTTCATGAAAAAAAGGAGATGGTGCACAAGAAAGTTGGGGTGTGGGATCTCTTTTTTTCATGGTGAATAGCTGTGGTGTGGGGAATAAATCACATGGGGTGTTTTGGGTTTAGTCCTATTCCAAGGATTCAAGATCTTGATCAAATTCTAACTAATTCTTGGATTCAATCTTAACTAACTTAAAAATTAGTTATAACAAACAAACTAATTAGGTTCTAGCCCAATTATGAAATAAATTAGGCCCCAATCGATTTTGAAATTAGTTAGATTAAAATCCCATTTATCCAGGGATTGATTCTTGATGGATTTAGAGAAGCTATTCCATAATAGAATTTGATCCAATCAAGCCTATTATCCAATAAGATTTGATCCTATGATAGCTTATATCAAACTAATCTCATTAATTTGATTTTGTATCCCTGAGTTTAATTGGAACTAGTCTTGTCATTCAATAGGACTGCATCCAATCAATCCAAAATCAATCTAATTAAATCTAATTCAATTAGATCTAATCCAATTCCCATTACTCAATCAAATTGAGTCAATTAGTAATCATATTATTAATTAATTATTATTCTAATTTATCAATCATTAGTAAATAATTTATTACAATCTTTGTAAAGAATTAATCATCAATCAAATTGATAATTAAATTCTTCAACGATTTATAATTGTCGATCAGCCATTTGATCAGACAGGTACTTCTATGTGTGTGACCCCATAGATTCGAACTTAAGCCAGTAGCACAAAAATAATTTTTATACTAATCGATGTAACCATCTAGCAATGAGACCCGACATCTGGATAAGCCGAATGTATGTCCAGCAATACTCTAGAACCCATATAGATATAGTTATCGTATAATTTATCCCTTTGACACTTGATGCTCAAGGATGACTAAGGGTAAACTGTCAAACCAGGAAGAGTGGTCCACATTGTGTCTCAACTTCAAAAATTCTGTGACTCCTTACTAGGATTACTTTGATCAAAATTTTGCTGAATTAAAACACAATGATGCATCATCTCTAATTTTACTTGGAGCGGTCAATCCCATCTTGACTCATACTCAAACTTCATATGTACTTGACTGTACCCAAAAATCCTCCATCATCAAATTAGAAATTCGGATAGTCTGACATCAAAGCACAGTGAGTTGCTTGTAAGTCACCGAGGCAGCCTCAGATCCGAGAGATACTTATACCCATATCTCATCTAAGCAATCGTTGACAGCAGAGTACTCCAAAAGTGATCATGCTCAGTGAAATATACTCCTACATATCACCTGTTGGGAAATATGTCCCAAAAGCCAATCATTAAGCTGTTGACGGTTGAGCAACCAAGTATTGTAATTGATTTGTTAATAAATAAAATATATTTGGCATCTTCATCATAAGCTTTCATCTTCTAATGAACTCCGTTGTTATGATGAAGTCCTTAGGACTATTTAAGTTCGATAAAGAGAGGATTTATCGATTAGTCCTTAAAATTGTTCATGACCAAATGATAAGCTGTTAATAAGGACGACAGCTTCTATCGAGCATAGGTCGCTGTAGGCCATATGGGAGTATGGAGACACTGGTATGGCATACAGGTGAGATGTAAGGGTACATCATCATTGAACGTGACCAACTCCAGAGTATTCTGCTGTCGAGAATGTCTCTGATGGGATATAGGTATAAGTGTCCCTTAGACTTGAGATCGCCTCAGTGACTTGCAAGCAACTCACTGTGCTTTGGTACTGGACTAACTGAATTTCTAATTCAGGGACGGAAGGCTTCTAGGCACAGTCAAGTACTTGTGAAGTCAGAGTGTGATCGAGATGGGATTGACCACTCCAAGAGTTGGAGAAAAATGAGTCACTGTATTTCAATTTAGCAAAACCTTGGCCAGGATAATCCATCAGATGGATTTGATATTTTGAAATACAATGTGGACAACCTGATCAGAGTTGACAGTTGAACTCTGGGGTGTCCTATGATCATTTTGGTCAAGGGGATAAATTATATGAAAACTATATCCGCATGGGTTCTAAGGATGTTGTTCTACACATTCGACCTATCCGATCGTCGGGTACCATTGCTAGATGGTCACTTCGATTGGTATAAAAATTTATTTCTATGCTACCGGTTTAGGTTCGGACCTATGAGGTCACACACATTAGAGTTCATGATTCGATCGGATGGTTGATCAATGATTAAGAATCGTTCTAGGATTAAATTATCAATACGATTGACATTAACCCGGTGCAAGTGTTACAGGAGGATAGATTAGCAATTCGATTGCTAATTGGCTTAATTTGATTAAGCCAATGGGCTGAGATTAAGTCTAATTAAATATGATTTAATTAGATTTGGTTTGGGCTTGATTGGATCAAGTCCAATTGATTTATTGGATAAGCCAAGTGCAAGGAAAAACTAGTCCTAGTTCAACTAGGACTTGGGTCAATCTAATTTCTAATTTGATTAGAAAATTAAATCAGATTTAAATCTAATTTAATCTGATTAAATTAAGTTCTTAATTGGGTTAGGACCTATTTTAATTGTATTGATCTAATTTTGGTTTGATTTGGTTTGGAAAACCAAATTAAAACAAGTCATAAGATAGAATCTTAGTAAGACTAGGATTCCACCTTGCGCCACATAAGCCTTCCCCACGCCCTCTCTCTTATTCAATACCAATCTCTACTTATTTTGTGTGACAAAAGCCCTCTCCCAGGTCTCTCCCACGTTCACAAAAGGTCTCCTCTCTTCTTTCTTACATGGAAGGTGGTTTGGATCAAATAAAAAAGGAATAAGTTTGGATTTCGAATTCTATGAGATAGAGTTTTAGAAATCCAAAACTCTTTCAATTTTACACCGAATTTATCCAAATTTTTTTTTTGAATTTTTGTAGCTTTTAGGGTACACATTGTGCACCCTTTGCTGGTGATCCATGCACGAAAATATGGAGGAGGTGCTCAAGAGTTGGGCGCCCCTTAACTTGCCATGTTTGAATAAGCCTTGACTAGGTATTTGATCTAGACAAGAACTCTATCATATCTCTGTGTATAAAATGAGTTTCTTTATAAAATTTTAGGTGAAGACAGATATTTGAGAGACCTTTGTGCCATCTAAAAATCAGAGAGAAAGACCTTTGGGTTGTGGAGATATAAAAGACTCAAGTTAGGGTGTCTAGAGAGAAAAACGTGAAGAAGAAGAGGGACTTCTTCTAGGGTTTTTTGTTTTCATATCTTTCCTCCCTCCATCTTGAGTTTTCTGAGAGCGTCTCAGATCTGAAACTCTTCCTTTTACTTTCCATCTTTGGAAGAGTCCAAATCAAGAAGAAGGAGGTACCTGATCAACCATCAAAGAAGGATCAGCGCAGTACTAGCATACTGTGCTGATTTCCTGAAGTAGGACTTCTGATCGAGATTCGTGGGCTCGTGTGGACGACTCCTAGAGGCCGGATGCATGTGTGGCTTGCAACATCATCCTTAAGCCCAGATCAGCGAGGTTAGAGCATCTAACTTGCAAGGTAATAGATCTGATCTATTGTTTAATACATACATTAGATGTAGTATAGAAACATGTTGATATGATCAACATGTAGTTCATGCTATATTTATATATTTTAATTTTTGATTTAATGCTATGTAATGATCATGTAATAGAATCTTAGATCTAGAGATTCTCTAGTTTTAAAAAATAAATTTTGATTTATTTTAGTCTTCCGCTGTATGATCTTGAAAAAGTTTCAAAATCTAATCCTGAAACCCTAGATCTGGTTCCTACAATTGGTATCAGAGCCTAGGTTCTTTATTACATGATTATTTATACATGCTTAGATTATTTTTTAGATTAGATCTAATTTATAATCTGATTATTAAATCTCAAATTAAAATTTTAGATCAATCACGAACTGCAAGATTGTCCTGCTGTAAGGTTTACCCCTTACAGTGCAAAGGTTATCCTAGTTTGTGTAGATTTATCTTTAATCATAAATTTGTTAGATATGATCTAGATTAAATTTATGATTTATTAAATTTAAAAGATATTTAAATCTAAAATAAAATCTCTTTGTTAATAATTTTTGTGCAAAGAAATTGTTTAAAGTTGAAACTGTTTCAATTACATGAACCTGTTTAGATTAGATCTAAAGTAGTTTCATATTTATTTCAGTTGTATCTTGATTATGAATCAAAAATGCAATATGGTTGGTAGAATCATATTGTAAAATTATTTTACAGATATGAAAATTATTTTTTGAAAAGCCAAACCCAACCCTCAGCCCAAAACTTAATTAAGAATTAAGAAGTTGTTTGATTAGGTTCTAGGATTGTGAATTGAAGAACCTAAGACACAAATCATAACACATTAGGTTAATGGGTTAGTGGGAATTAGGTCCATTAATTGGGTTAGACCTATGGTTAGATTAAAGATGGACTTAATTAGAGAATTGACTAAATCTAATCAATTGTTGTCTTAGATTAGGTCAAGGATTCTTTAGATCAATTACAATAGTTGTAGTTGGTCAAGTCCATGTCTTTAACAAGAACCAAATGGACTTGATTCTTGGCTAAGCGGTCTAGCACGAACTATTAGGTTGATCTAATCGAAACTAATTAAACCAGTTGGTGTCTAAGGTAAACCAGACCAGTGGTTTTTAATTGGGAGCCCGCTTACCTAGCCATTTCTGATGGTGTCTAAGGCAAGCTTTGGCAGACCCTCCCACTGATCGAACTTACCTGGCCTCTTGGTGAAATTATGTTTTGATCGGATCACTTGACTATTCGAGCTGACCCATGTCAGCTAGGTAAATCAGTGTGACTGATTTAGGTGCTCCTAGACCAGCCCTTTTAATGGTCTCCTTTAAGCTGACTTGGTGAAGTCAGTAGGAGGATCATGATAAGCTGGTTCATCTGACCTCATCCTCTATATTATTTAAATCCTCTAAAATTATGACAAAGTTATGGAGATAACTGAGTCATTGCCTCCCATTAAGGTGTTTGATAATGAGTCCATTAACTCAATAATCATTGCAGACCCAAAGGCCTAGTGCTTGTTGACTAATAGAATTATCACTCATCATATGACGACTTAGAAGTGTCTCTCTAATGGTGGTTAGGTGAGCCAACCAAAGTTGGGCTTAATCATTCGTTGGTTAGATACACCAAGTATGATCATGTTAATGGTTAGACCTAACTGGATCCTTACAGTGGAGGCCAAAGCCTACTGATTAGATTTTTGGAGCAAAATTAAAATTACTAGAAATTGTTTAGAGCAACAATTGGTTAGAACCTACCCTTAGATGTACATGGGTTGGCCAACCAAAGTTGGGCTTGTGTGCAGTCTAAGTGGATTCTAGTACCCACTAAGGAATTAGGGTAATTCCTCGAATTGGAGGTAGAGGCTACCAATTCGAATAAAATAGTGGGAGAAACTTTTGATTAAAGTCCAAATCTTTAGGTTTAATGAATCAATTACTAATTAGGTTATGGTTTTCTTTTGTGCAGATATGGCCACTTTCCTATCGCTCCGATCATTGTTGGACAATGATAAGTTGGTGGGACCCAACTTCGGTAGCTGGTACCGAAAGTTGAAGATAGTCCTGAAGCATGAACGGATCCTATATGTGATAATGGATCCTGCACCTGAGGAGCCGCTGTCAATGCACGTGGAACAGTCAGAGACACTTACCAAAAGTGGCTCAGTGATCGGACCACGGTGCGCTGTATCATGCTGGCTGCTATGAGCGACGAGTTCAGTCGCAGATTCGAGACGGCTCAGCCAAAGGACATGCTTCAAGTGTTGAAGGATGCCTTTGGCACACCCGATGACGTGGAGAGGCACAAGACTAGTTGTGCCATCTTCAACGCCAAAATGCGGGATGGTGCCTCTGTCACTGATCATGTATTGTACATGATCGAGCTGATGGAATGATTGAGCAAGCTCGACTTTTTCTTGCATAAGCAGCTTGGGAAAGATGCAATACTGAACTCACTGTCCAAGTCTTATCTCCCATTCCTCACTCATTATAGAATGATAAAGCCTGAAGTAAACTACCATGGGTTACTGGGGTTGCTTCAGAATTTTGAGAAAGATCACCAACTCCATAAGGAGTCGGTGAACTTAGTGGAGGTTCGTCTTCTGGTTCTCGATCCTTTAAGAAAGGGAAGAAGAACAAGAAGAAGAAAGTGAAGAAGGTGCATGTTCAGGCTGGGACATCAGTGCAGGGCCAGACCAAAAAGATCAAGCCTGATAAGAGTCTATTCTACTGGCAAGCACCCTAGATTAGATAGTGTGTCAAATATCTATATATGGCACTGTAGGCTAGGTCATATAAACAAGAACAGAATAAACAGGTTGACTCAAGAGGAAATCCTCGAAGTCAGTGATTGTGAATTACTTCTAACCTGTGAGTCTTGTCTTCTTGGTAAAATGACCAAGTCACCTTTTACTGAAAAAGGTGAGAGAGCTACTGAGCTCTTGGGCCTAATACAAACTGATGTATGCGGGCCCATGAGCACCAGTGCTAGAGGTGGATATTTCTACTTCATAACTTTCACGGATGACCTATCCCGATATAGATATGTCTATCTGATGAAACATAAGTCGGATTCATTTGAAATGTTCAAACGATTCCGAAGTGAAGTAGAAAAATAAACTGGGAAGAGTATTAAAACTCTTCGATCTGATCGAGGAGGAGAATACCTTTCTAGTGAGTTTCTCACATATCTAAGAGAGAATGGGATTCTCTCCCAATGGACTCCTCCAGGAATACCACAGCATAATGGTGGTGTCTGAAAGGAGGAATCGGACTCTGTTAGACATG
>NC_026003.2:3531774-3555810 GCF_000442705.2 Elaeis guineensis
TACTGAGCTCTTGGGCCTAATACAAACTGATGTATGCGGGCCCATGAGCACCAGTGCTAGAGGTGGATATTTCTACTTCATAACTTTCACGGATGACCTATCCCGATATAGATATGTCTATCTGATGAAACATAAGTCGGATTCATTTGAAATGTTCAAACGATTCCGAAGTGAAGTAGAAAAATAAACTGGGAAGAGTATTAAAACTCTTCGATCTGATCGAGGAGGAGAATACCTTTCTAGTGAGTTTCTCACATATCTAAGAGAGAATGGGATTCTCTCCCAATGGACTCCTCCAGGAATACCACAGCATAATGGTGTGTCTGAAAGGAGGAATCAGACTCTGTTAGACATGGTCCGATCCATGATGGGTTTTGCTAGCTTGCCGATATCCTTCTAGAGATATGCACTCGAATCGGCCTGTTATCTGTTAAATAGGCTTTCAAGTAAGTCTGTAATTAAGACTCCATATGAGATATGGACAGAACGTAAGCCAGCACTTTCACACCTTAGGATCTAGGGGTGCCTGATCTATGTCGAATGATTAGTCACAGACAAACTTGGACCTAGATCTGACAAATGCTTATTCATAGGGTACCCCAAAGAGACAAAAGAATATTTTTTCTACCATGCTGATGAACAAAAGGTGTTCGTCAGCCTTAAGGCAATCTTTTTAGAAAAGGAGTTCCTTGGTGAAGGAACCGTTGCCTCTAAGGTTGAACTTGATGAAGTTCAACAGGTAGAAGAACCGACACCAATAGCTGAACCTGAGTCGGATATGATTAGATCAGATCCGGAGCCCAATATACCTGCACCATTAAGGCGATCTGGTAGAGTACCGCATCAGCCGGACAGATACTACGATTTCTTGGTCCGAGACGGTGATCCCATTGAACTTGATGAGAATAATGAGGATCCGATCACCTATATGGATGCAATGCAAAGACTTGATTCTGAAAAATGGCTTGAAGCCATGAAATTCGAAATGGAGTCCATGAAGGTCAACGATGTATGGACATTGGTTGACCCACCTGAAAGGGTCAAACCCATTGGGTGTAAATGGGTCTTCAAAAGGAAGAGGGGCGCAGACGAAAAGGTGGAGACCTATAAAGCCCGTCTGGTCGCCAAGGGATATCGTCAACGTTATGGTATTGACTATGACGAGATATTTTTCCCTGTGGCAATGCTCAAATCCATTCGGATAATGCTTGCAATAGCTGCCCATCTGGATTATGAGATCTGGCAGATGGATGTAAAGACAGCTTTCCTGAATGGAGAGCTGACTGAAGAGGTGTATATGATACAACCTGAGGGGTTTACATCCACAGATGAGTCCAAGGTGTGCAAGCTTCAGAGATCCATTTATGGACTGAAGCAAGCTTCTCGGAGTTGGAACATGTGTTTTGATAAGGTGATCAAAACGTATGGCTTCATTAAGAATGGAGAAGAGCCCTGCATCTATAAATGGGCAAATGGTCCAGTTGTGGTATTCTTTGTCTTGTACGTGGATGATATTCTCTTAATCGGGAATGACATCCCCGCACTACAGGGAATAAAAATTTGGTTGTCATCACAGTTCTTCATGAAGGACTTGGGTGAAGCATCCTACATCCTAGGGATGAAGATCTATAGGGATAGATCTAAAAGGATGCTTGGGTTATCCCAATCCATGTACATAGACACTGTGCTGAAGAGGTTCAGCATGGAGAATTCTAAGAAGGGCTATCTACCGATAGACCATGAAATTTTTCTCTCTAAGAAGGATTGTCCGAAAACTCCTGAAGAGAGAGAGCGTATGAGTAGAGTCCCATATGCTTCAGCCGTGGGATCTATCATGTATGTCATGACATGTACAAGACCAGATGTGGCATACTCACTAGGAGTAGTGAGTAGATACCAATCTGATCCTAGAGAAAATCACTAGAAAGTGGTTAAAGCCATCCTTAAGTATTTGAGAAATACTAAGGACCAATGGTTAGTTTATGGCGAGTCAGATCTGAAACTTATGGGGTTCACAGACTCCAGCTTCCAATCTGACCATGATGACAGCAGGAGCATGTCGGGTTATATCTTTACTCTGAATGGTTGAGCCATATGCTGGAAGAGTTCCAAGCAGCATACTGTGGCAGACTCTGTTTGTGAAGCAGAGTACATCGCAGCATCGGATGCCGCGAAGGAAGCTGTGTGGCTGAAGAAATTCGTCAACGAGCTTGGAGTAGCACCCTCCCTCGATGGTCCAGTCCTGCTCTACTGCGACAGCACTGGTACCATAGCTCAGGTGAAGGAACCCAAAGCACATCAGCAGAAGAAACACATCTTGCACCACTTCCACCTGGTCCGAGAGATCATGGATCGAGGTGACGTCGACCTTCAAAAGATCGACGAAAAAGAGAACCTAACCGACCCATTCACTAAAGCCCTTGCGATAAAGGAGTTCGACAATCACAAGTCGAAGATGGGTATTAGATACTATGTCGAGTGGCTTTAGGACAAGTGGGAGTTGTTGGAAAATATGTTCCAAAAGCCAATCGTCAAGCTGTTGACGGTTGAGCAACCAAGTATTGTAATTGATTTGTTAATAAATAAAATATATTTGGCATCTTCATCATAAGCTTTCATCTTCTAATGAACTCCGTTGTTATGATGAAGTCCTTAGGACTATTTAAGTTCGATAAAGAGAGGATTTATCGATTAGTCCTTAAAACTGTTCACGACCAAATGATAAGCTGTTAATAAGGATGACAGCTTCTATCGAGCATAGGTCGCTGTAGGCCATATGGGAGTGTGGAGACACTGGTATGGCATACAGGTGATATGTAAGGGTACATCGTCATTGAACGTGACCAATTCCAGAGTATTCTGCTGTCGAGAATATCTCTGATGGGATATAGGTATAAGTGTCCCTTAGACTTGAGATCGCCTCAGTGACTTGCAAGCAACTCACTGTGCTTTGGTACTGGACTAACTGAATTTCTAATTCAGGGACGGAAGGCTTCTGGGCACAGTCAAGTACTTGCAAAGTCAGAGTGTGATCGAGATGGGATAGACCACTCCAAGAGTTGGAGAAGAATGAGTCGCTGTATTTCAATTTAGCAAAACCTTGACCAGGATAATCCATCAGATGGATTTGATATTTTGAAATACAATGTGGACAACCTGATCAGAGTTGACAGTTGAACTCTGGGGTATCCTATGATCATTTTGGTCAAGGGGATGAATTATATAAAAACTATATCCGCATGGGTTCTAAGGATGTTGTTCTACACATTCGACCTATCCGGTCGTCGGGTACCATTGCTAGATGGTCACTTCGATTGGTATAAAAATTTATTTCTGTGCTATCGGTTTAGGTTCGGACCTATGAGGTCACACACATTAGAGTTCATGATCCGATCGGATGGTTGATCAACGATTAAGAATCGTTCTAGGGTTAAATTATCAATACGATTGACATTTAACCCAGTGCAAGTGTTGCAGGAGGATCGATTAGCAATTCGATTGCTAATTGACTTAATTTGATTAAGCCAATGGGCTGAGATTAAGTCTAATTAAATATAATTTAATTAGATTTAGTTTGGACTTGATTGGATCAAGTCCAATTGGTTTATTGGATAAGCCAAGTGCAAGAAAAAACTAGTCCTAGTTCAACTAGGACTTAGGTCAATCTAATTTCTAATTTGATTAAAAAATTAAATCAGATTTAAATCTAATTTAATCTAATTAAATTAAGTTCTTAATTGGGTTAGGACCTATTTTAATTGGGTTGATCTAATTTTGGTTTGATTTGGTTTGGAAAACCAAATTAAAACAAGTCATAAGATAGAATCCTAGTAAGACTAGGATTCCACCTTGCGCCACATAAGCCTTCCCCACGCCCTCTCTCTTATTCAATGCCAATCTCCACTTATTTTGTGTGATAAAAGCCCTCTCCCAGGTCTCTCCCACGTTCACAAAAGGTCTCCTCTCTTCTTTCTTACATGGAAGGTGGTTTGGATCAAATAAAAAAGGAATAAGTTTGGATTTCGAATTCTATGAGATAGAGTTTTAGAAATCCAAAACTCTTTCAATTTTGCACCGAATTTATCCAAATTTTTTTTTAAAATTTTCATAGCTTTTAGGGTACATATTGTGCACTCTTTTCTGATAATCCATGCATGAAAATATGGAGGAGATGCTCAAGAGTTGGGCGCCCCTTAACTTGCCATGTTTGGATAAGCCTTGACTAGGTATTTGACCTAGACAAGGACTCTATTATATCTCTCTGTATAAAATGATTTTCTTTGTAAAATTTTAGATAAATATATAGATTTGAGAGACCTTTGTGTCATCCAAAAATTAGAGAGAAAGACCTTTGGATCATGGAGATATAAAAGATGCAAGGTAGGGTGTCTAGAGAGAAAAACGTGAAGAAGAAGAGGGTCTTCTTCTAGGGTTTTTTGTTTTCATATCTTTTCTCCCTCCATCTTGAGTTTCCTGAGAGTATCTCAGATCTGAAACTCCTCCTTTTACTTTCCATCTTTGGAAGAGTCCAAATCAAGAAGAAGGAGGTACCTGATCAACCATCAAAGAAGGATCAGCGCAGTACTAGCATACTGTGCTGATTTCCTGAAGTAGGACTTCTGATCGAGATTCGTGGGCTCGTGTGGACGACTCCTAGAGGCCGGACGCGTGTGCAGCTTGCAACATCATCCTTAAGCCTGGATCTACGAGGTTAGAGCGTCTAACTTTCAAGGTAATAGATCTGATCTATTGTTTAATACATACATTAGATGTAGTATAGAAACATGTTGATATGATCAACATGTAGTTCATGCTATATTTATATATTTTAATTTCTAATTTAATGCTATGTAATGATCATGTAATAGGATCTTAGATCTAGGGATTCTCTAGTTTTAAAAAATAAATTTTGTTTTATTTTAGTCTTCCACTGTATGATCTTGAAAAAGTTTCAAAATCTAACCCTGAAACCCTAGATCTGATTCCTACATCACCCGTATGCCATACCCGTATCACCACACATCTTGATTAAGAGGACAACCAATGAAGATGGCATACAACAACCTACACTTAATACAATTATCATTCTTATAACAATTGTATCATTTAGTCGCGAGCAGGATTTAAGAACCACATGATAAATCCTCCTTTATCATTTTGATAGTAGTTCTAAGGACTTCATCATAATATATGAGTTCTATTTTGGAAGATATATTTTTTATGATAAATTTTATTAGATAATATTTATCATTTTATAATTCATATACATGTATAGAGCATAATCATCTACAACCTAGATGATTGACTTTAGAACATATTTTTCAACAATGAGATGGAAGCGGTCCTATACTAACTGGCTCGATTAAATATTTTTAGCTAGATCTTCAGCTTGTTACTCTTCAAAGACCTTCTCTTCGAGCTCAATTTTCTTCCACTACCATTATCTTGGTTAAACCATTTTTCAAGAATGTGATATTGTGGGTCACAATCACATTGTCATCTATTGGGAAGTATAATTAGTACCCTAATAACTCTTTAGGATATCTCATAAAGTGAGCCTTTATAGACTTAGCCTCTAACTTATTTGCTTGTTGTCTTTTGACATGAGCTGACAACCCCAAATCTTAAGATGATCAAGATTCAATTTCTTATCATGCCACATCTCATATGATGTGGTATAAATAGATTTAAAAAAAATCCTATTCAATAGATTGAAGTATGTCCCTAAAGAAATAAAGATTATTGAGTGAGTGAACCTCATCATAGACCAGACTATATCTAATAGGGTCCAATTTCTCCTATACCCAATCCCAATTAGTCCCTGGACGAGTCCAATGTGAGACTATGCCGTTTGCATGACATAATTCTAAAATTTCTATCAAGGTATTCACCTCTTCGATTTAATTGAAGAATCTTAAGGGTTTCTAAATTTATTTTCTACTTCATGTCGGAATTTTTAAGCTTTTTAAAGGTTCAAACTTGTGTCCTATACCGTGAATAATCATCGATAAAAATAATGAAGTAGAAATTATCATCCCTGGCCTACACATTAAATGAGCCACACACATCAGTGTGTTTCAAGACAAGTATATTAGTGGTCCTTTATCTATGTCCCACAAAGGGTAGTTTGATCATTTTTTTTTTGAAGGCAAGATCCACAAATTGGGTATGACTCAAAATTCACTAAGCCTTGTAGGCGATCCATCTTTAAGTTTGTATATCCTGTCCTCTCCAAAAATGATCTAATTAGAGGTACCACCTATACTTATGGTTTATCTCATCCTTAGATCTCTCAGATCTTATGGCACTCATTATTTGCTCAAATACATCAATATGCAAACAAACAGATCCGACATACCTTCATAAGATGTGTCCCCCTTCCTCTTTAGGCTATGCAAGTAAAAGGATAATTCTTCTTTGAGTGGTCGTCAGTACTATAGTGAAAATACTTTCTCTTGCCTGACACCTCCTTGAGAAGATCCCTCTTTGGCTCATTCTTCTATAGACCTCTTATTTCAACAGATTTTTTAGGAACTAGATTTCATTCTACAACAAAAACATAGCCCCTTGAACTTTTTAAGGTCTCCTAATTGATCACTAACATGTTCAGCAATATCTGTAATTTGCTATCAAACTTATTCATATAGTAGTTTATAATAAATTGATCAAAATAAACTACTAAGAGATTGCTGCATCAAAATACACATAAGCTCCTTATGCATGGTCATCTCAAGCTTCTCAAACTCTTTCAAGTCATTAATCATTGACAATCAATGATCATGGATGGACTACTTAAGTACAGTCCGGCTCTACTCACCATACAACTCTTGCAGGTGAGTCATTATAGCTCTGAAGTCTTGATGTCCTCATGCTGGATCTTGAGGCCAAGGTATAGCACCTAACTTAATTGCTGTCATCAGTCCATTTATCAAGTTTTGAATGTTTCAACGATTGGATGGTTTGGTAACATAAGAGAATCCTGGTCTAGAACATACCCTAACTCTTTCTAGAGTTCAAAACCATTCTGAGATCTTAAGCCAGTTCTTTATAGTTCTACTCGATCAATTGGTTGTATCTTGGATTTGGTCAATTAAATTGGATTTGGATTTCATAATAAGTCAAACATTTATTAAGTTTAATCCCATTAGACTAATGAAACCCAGTCTGAGTCAAACTCAAACTTGAATCTAATCAAATAAAATTTGATTTAACTTGATCAAGACTCAATCCCATTATTTAATCAAATCAAATAATTTAGCAACTATTACAATTTGAGAGAGAGTCCTAGTCCAAGTGTGACTCTATTCGGGCTATGGGGTTTGAAGTTGAGTTATGAACTGAAGAGAGAAGAGGATTCTAATTAGATATTTGTACTAAATTTAATAATTTATTCTAGAGACTTTAAAAAATAAATTAGACTTTTACTATTTCTTTGGATCTCACATACTCTTCTATGGAAATGTGAAAATTCTTATGCGATTAGGATTTCTAGTGGATACTACGGTCTCATCGATTTGTATACACCTCACCTAATAATTATTAGTGACATACAAAACCAATAGGTGGACAACTATTGTCCAATGCATCTCATGCATGTTGCAGTGATTCGATCTCTAAGTTATGTAGGCTCACTTAATAGTTATTGACTACATTTCTTAGCTAAGTTAGACCCACCATTCACAAATAGGTATGAAGCTGTTAATGGGTCCCTCACCTAACAGTTATTGGGTCTAACCCTATCCTCACCCTAGAGCAACTCCTTGCTAATAGAGTGGTTGAATATTTTCGATGCAACTGAACCACTATAATCAGTCGAAAACAATCAATACCAGTACGACTCCCGCATATCTACAACAGTGAAAGATTGCTAGACTTAATATTTGTGGAAAAGTTTGATTTAGGTCTCTTCTATAAAATCACATACATCTCATGTGAATGACTAGTCTGGTTCAGATCATCACATCTCATGTCTGACTAACCTAGTTTAGGTTAGAACATCTCATATCTGATTAATCTGATTTAGATCAGCATATCTCGTGTTAGATTAACCTAATTTAGGTTAGCACATCTCATGTCTGATTAATCTAATTTAGGTTAGATCTCACCAAAGTCAGCACATCTCATGTCTGACTGATCAGGTTCAAGTCAGCACAGTCTCATATCTGACTAATCTATCGGCATGGGTGAACACGAATGACTAAGCAATCTGATTCAAAATTTAATCGATCAAATTGACCAAATAAGTAAGATTGGTGGGAGGATCTATCAATGATTGCCTTAAACACCATCGAAATGGTCAGGTAAGCATACTCCCAATTAAAATTCATCGGTTGAGACTTGCCTTAGAACCAATTAGTCAATTAGAATTGAATGGGTTAGCTTAGCTACTTGGACTTAATCCATAGAGTCAAATTAGATCTTGAGTTAATTAATTCACATCAAAATATGAATCGATATAACCAACTACAACTAAACTTGACTTTGAGCCCCTTTGATCTAATTCTAATCAATAATTGATTAGATTCGATCAACTACTCAAAATCAGCATGGGTTCTAACCTGATCTAATGAAAATTCTAACTGTAGTTCAATTACTAGACCTAATTATTCAACCCATACTCTCATGCATAACCTAAAATTTAGATTCTAAAAATAATTTGTAGATTAGGTTCAAGTGCATGAATCAATGGCTTATGATCTCGAAATAATTTCAGATCTAAACCTAATATCATATATCACATACATGCTATTTTAGATCTTAAATTTACAAAAATATATATCGCATATATAATTTTTAGATTTAAAACTAAATTAGAACATATCACATATATGCATATCAGATCTAAAATTAAAATTAAAATACTTTGAAAATATTTTTCAAAAATTAGTTCGAATTAACAGAATAATATCCTATAAGCCAATTACATATGGGATACGATCAGATATTTTTTATAATTTATCTTCTAAACTCATGTAATTAACATTGTTATTTAATAAAATAGGCTTCTCGATTCATTATATGCTGTATCTTATTATTAGTTTTAAGATTATAATAAACCTCATAGGTTTGGATAATGATTTTAGGACTGTGATGAGATCATGTCTGTGAGACCTAATTCTTTGATAGCCATGATCTAAAATATTCTTAGTCATTGATTCATTGAGTCAGAGATCAATGGTACCGGTAAGACTAGCATGTCCTATGTATGTTTAGTGATGAGGATGGTTGATCTCACAACCTCTTGTGTGGTGATACTAATACAAAAATATGAGTGCTTATTAGAGAATAAGTTCACTGAATAGACCTACGAGAGAATATCTAATAGTGTCTTATTTATATGTTAGCTGATTGTTCTCTAGTGGGAGTTGTGTAGGTGATTCTTTAACCTGAGATCATCATGGTACCTTGTGTCTGTGAATCTATATTTTGGTTTACTTCTTAATTTGATTCTCTGAGCTTTATGTGGGGTGTTCTAGATGTGAAAGAGTGTACATGAAAGTTGTGAGTGATCAATAAGGGATCAGTCACTCCTAATAAGAGGAGCAAACATCCTATGTGATCTCATAGGTTGATGATTCTGAAAGTCTTTGACCAAAATAGGATGATAATTAGAAAAATATTTTTAATGTATCATCAACTAAATCATCATCTTTTAATCGAGATATATTTAGATTAGCAATTGGATTTGATATGATTCTATGCCCATAGCTCATCTGGGATGTTGTTTGACTAAAGAATTGAATTACACGATAACTTACTATTGAAAGATATTTTAATAATTTTTATCAAATTTTATTTCTTCTAGATAGTCAGGATATATTGCTAGACATCAATCTTGATTTGTAGACTTATCAAAATTAAAAAAATTTAGTTGATTGAGACTCTTGAGCTGACCTAATCTGATCAGATTAAGGTTAGGTCAAGAGTCTGCATCCACTGCTGGCTAGATTTGGAATCCAATAGATCACACACTTTAGGATTTGATTTTAATCTAATTTAATTAAAATTTAATATAAATTTTAGAAGTTAATTTGATATGCTAGCACATTGTATTAACTCAAGTTCCTAATTAGGTTAAGTTCAAAGTGTTTGAGCTAAACTGAACCTGTTGCCTTTGAGTTAATTGGATTGGATATATTTTAATTGGACTTTTATCCAACTTAGAAGAGATTCAAGTGTGGAAGAAGACCTCCACGCCACCCAAATTTCACACCAAAAATAAATTGCCGCCCACCCTTTTTAGCATTATGAAGAGGAGTCCTTCTTCATTAAGACTCTTATCCATCTCATCGATTTTTTTTTTAATTATCACATTCTAGATTTTAATACAAAATTTATGGGGTATAGAAGAGGAAGAGTCCTTCTGTGTGAAGCCTCTTCTATGCCACTTAAAGCATCAAAGAATTAATTCTCTGCATGAAGATGTCGAGCACCAAGAGTTGGCGCCCCTTGGGGCTTCTTCACATCCCTTCCTTATCTATTTATATGGGGCATCTCATATGGGATAAAGGTTGAGTTTTGATGAAAAATTATAGACTTTTAGCATGTGATAAGAGAGAAAAAATCTAAAAAAAATTTGAAAAAAATATAAGAAAAAAATTGGATAGAAAAATAGAAAGAAGGGTGCTGAGAAAAATAGCATGTTGTGAGCTTGTCCTACGGTTTGATTTTTCCATATATTGGAGTATAAAATCAAATTCTAGATTGTAAGATTTTTAGAAAAAATTCTCTTGGCATATTTTCAGTGATAAAATTGAAGGCAACTGAGTATTGGTCCGATCATTCTTCAAGTTCGAAGATGACCGTATTCTTATGAAAAAAAAGACCGCGGCAGTGCACCGATTTGGAAGGACTTTGACCAACTTCCGTGTGGATCACCGTTGGAGGACTTCTATTTTGAAATCTCATAGAGATCACCTACTTACCATACTACAAATTGGAGAAGGTATAAATTTCTATCTCTTTGCATGTTTGATTTTGTTTTGTTCAATATCTACAAGGTGATTCTAGGATTTGAGTTTTGGTTCGATAGTTTTAATCATTAAAGCTTTCGATATACATGTTTAAAAATTTTTAAACTTTATATTTCACTGTGTGACCAAAATTTAATAGTGGTATCAGAACCATTCCTGTTGGATTCGATCAAACAAGTACAAAAATAGTAATATTGAATTATTCTAATTCATATTTTGTCAAAAATGTTGCATCGATTTCTAGCATCAGTCTTAAAATCAAAAATTATTTTTGATTTTATTTAAACTATAAATTTAAATTTTAGTTATTAAAATTTTAAATTTATGATAATATGAAATTTATTGATTCATGGTTGTTTGATGCTTAAATCAATTTTTTGATTAAGGGTGTAATGCATGCCTAATTCGATTAGGATTTGTTTTAATATTGACTAAACTTGTTATATGTTAAGTCATTTGTGCATCCTTATATGATTATTGTAATTATTTTTGGCATGTTAATATGATTGATATTATAACTTGAAAGGTATGTTAAATTACATAATTTGTATGTTACATTTTATGTAGTAGTTAGGATGTGTCAAGATCAGTTCAAAGACCCTTTATAAAAATTATATTAAGTTGTATTGTCAGAATTTACTTACAAAATCAAATATTGAATTCATTTGATCAATTGATATCTAGATAAGTATTATAGGTGATTTTTTAATTAGGTTCGTATGCTGGTTTGGCCAACTTTGTTGGTATCTAAGAAAAGCTACGGAGAGCCTCCCATCTACTGATCTGACCAATTTGGTCTTATTGAGTTTTGGATTTAGATTGATTAGTGATGTAAATACTACAAAGGCCTTCCTTCATGTTTGGTCAATAGAGTATGTTAAGATCTTAGTGAGCTTGTTGTGCTATCCACAAGGCTTACTATAAAAATTGATATAATGTTGACTAAGTGCATATTGATGCTTAAGGTATATTTGAATAGTGTTGCCTTATTGTGCTATCCACAAGAGCGATATTGTTTAAGTATGACCATATGGGATTGAAGGGTTAACTTAACTAGAACATTATAGTTTGTTGTGTTATCCACAAGACTAGAGTGATCTAGACGCAAGAGAGAAAATTATTGAGAATTGTACGAAGTACAATTGGTAAAGAGTTACCTACTTTTGAACTTATGAATGCTTATTGTGTTATCCATAAAATATTTGTGAGGAATAGGGATCTCAACCCCACTTAAAAATATAATAATATTTTTTATTTTTCATACTTGAGAGCTATGAAATTCATTAAAATAGTGAAAGATACAATTAGATAAAAGTCCTAATCTAGTTATGTATGTCATCATGAGTTGTCCACTTCTATTGTGTTCTTGTTATTATAGATTAACTACATAAATGGTATCCTCACTGTCACTTCGAGGTATACTAGATGCTAATAAATTGATCAGACCAAACTATGTGGACTGGTTGAGAAATCAGAGAATAGTTCTCATACAGAAAAAAATCTCTTATATACTGGATTCACCTATACCGATACGATCGAGGAAGATGCATTTGAGGAGGAAAGGACTATATATAATATGTGAAAGAATGACAGTATGACTGTCAAATGTGTCATGCTTGCCTCGATGAATAATGAGCTTCAAAGACAGTATAAGGATATGGATGTTTCTTCTATACTTCTTAATCTAAAGGAGTTATATGGGAAACAAAGTCGAATTGCTAGATATGAGATATCTAAGCAGTTATTCGGCATCTGGATGATTGAAGGCTCATCTGTACAAACTCATGTCCTTAAGATGATTGATTTAATTACTCATTTGGGATAATTAGATTTTGCTATGGATGGTGAACTTAGCCAGAATTTGATCCCGCAGTCACTCTCTGATTTTTTTTCTTAGTTTGTCATTAACTACCATATGAACAAACTGAATATTAACCTGCCTGAACTGCTGAATATGCTTAAAACAACAGAGAACCATTTCAAAGGTGAAAAGGCTCCAGTTCTCCTTGTAGATAAGATCAACAAGAAGAAAGATAAGAAGAGTTTTAAGAAAAAGTTGAACCCTAAGGCTAGCATCTCCAAGAAGAAGGCAAAGAAAGTCTCCACCAAAGGTACTTGCTATCACTGCGGCAAGGATGGACATTAGCAGAGAAATTACAAGGAATACCTTGCAACTGTGAAACATAAAGAAGCAAGTATTGCTAAAGATTTGTATATAATACAAACAAACTTATCATTAAGTACTTCAATTTTAGATTCTTGGGTATTGGATACCATCTATGGCTTACACCTTTGCAAATTGTTGTAAGGTTTGTAGAAAATAAGGAGTCTAAATAAAGATGACTTCGAGTTGTTCGATACTAGTAGAGAGTCCATTTAGGTCGATATCGTAGGAACCAAGATTTTGAAGTTACTTTCAGATAAAGTTTTGAAACTGAAGACCTATTATTATATTCCAAAAGTTATTAGAAATATTATTTTTGTACCCTTGTTATTAGAATAAGATTTTGAAATAAAAGCTAAAAATATTGGTTGTTCTATCTATTTTTCTAATAAATTTTATAAAAATATTTTTATTGATAATGGTCTACTATTTTTATCACTTAATGATAATGTGCTTCATGTTGACAATATAAAAAAAAGAAGAGAGAGGATGTGAATGTCACATACCTCTGACACTGCTGATTTGATCATATAAATGAGTCAAGAATTAACAAGTTATATAAAGAAAAATTTTTTAATTCTTATGATTTTGAATCACATGAAACTTGTGAATCTTGTCTCATAATAAAATGACCAAGACTCCATTTACTAGATATGGAGAAAGGGCAAGTGACATTTTAGACCTTGTACATACTGATATTTGTGGTCTAATATCGAGTTAAGTCAGAGGGGGATACTCTTACTTCATCACATTTGTTGATGATATATTTAGGTTTGGATATGTGTATTTAATAAAATACAAATCTGAAATATTTGACAAGTTTAAAGAATATCAAAGAATGGTTGAGAAACAAACTGATAAAAGTATTAAAGCTCTTTGATCTGATTGAGGAGAAGAATACTTGACTAGTGAATTCTTTGATCATTTAAAATAAAATGATATACTCTCTCAGTGGATACCTCCTTATACTTCATAATTAAATGATATTGCAGAAAAGAGAAATCGCACCTTATTAAATATGGTGCGGTCCATGATGTATTTCACGGATCTTTCGATCTCCTTTTGGAGATATGCTTTCAAGGTCGCAGCAAATGTTTTAAATAAAGTGCCATCAAAGTCTGTCTCTAGCATTCCATATGAGATATGAAAAGGATAGAGATCCAATCTTAAACATCTTAAGATTTGGGGTTGCTCTGCTTATGTAAAAAATATTGATGGACATAAGCTTAGTGTTAGATCAGAAAAATACAGATTTGTGGGTTATTCCAAAGAGAGTATAAGATACTACTTTTACCATCCTACTCAACAAAAGGTGTTTGTTGGTAGGCATACCATTTTCTTAAAGAAAAAGTTCATCCAAGAAGGAGGCAGTGGGAGGTTTATTGAACTTGAGAAAGTTCAAAACTTATAGCCTATCCAAAATTCACAAGCTGATTCTCAACCAAATATGCCCATTGTTAAGGCATAGCCACTGCACACACCTCCTCTCTGAAGGTCAAGTAGAGTGTGTAATGTACCACTCATGTATGGTTTTATCATTGAGAATGACAACACAACCCACATCATTGAGAATGACAATCCTATGACCTATTCGAAAGTTGTCATGAGTAGTGACTCTAACAAATGGCTTAAAATCATAAAATTTAAAATGGACTCCAGATATACCAACTATGTTTTGACTTTGATTGATGTGCCTGAGGGTGTGACCCCAATAGGCTGCAAATGGATCTTCAAGAAGAAGATTGAAGCAAATGGCCAGGTAGAAACCTATAAAGCCAGGCTGGTGGCAAAAGATTTTAGATAAAAATAAGGTGTTGATTATGAAGAAACCTTTTTGCCTGTAGCCATGCTCAAGTCTATTCAGATTATCTTGCTATTACTCTATACCATAATTATGAGATCTGGTAGATGGATGTCAAGACTATTTTTCTCAATGAAAATCTTGAGAAGAAAGTCTATATGACTCAGTCAGAGGGATTTATTTCTAATGTGAGAGCAGATCAAGTATGCAAGCTAAATAGATCCATTTATGAATCAAAGCAAGCATCGAGGAGCTGGAACATCTATTTTGATGAGACAGTCAAATCGTTTGGTTTTATCAAAAATATGGATGAACCTTGTGTATACAAGAAGACCAGTGGGAGTGCTGTTGTCTTTTTGATCTTTTATATAGACGACATATTGCTCATTAAGAATGATATCTCTATGTTGCAATCGGTCAAGACATGGCTATCATAAAAATTTTTCATGAAAGACTTAGGTGAAGCATCCTATATACTTGGTATATAGATCTATAGAGATAGATCAAAGAAGATGTTTGGTTTATCCTAGTCTAGATACATAGACTTTTTATTGAAGAGATTTAACATGGAGAAAAGTAAAAGAGGTTACTCGCCTATGGGTCATGGCATACAACTCTTTAAGAAAATATCTCATAAGACACTTGAAGAGAGAAGTAGAATAAGTTCTATTCCTTATGCTTCAACTGTAGGGTCAATAATGTATGCTATGCTATGTATCGGGCCTGATGCAGCTTATACCTTGGGTATTGTAAACAGATTTCAGACAGATCTCAGAGAAAATCATTGGAAAGCTATGAAAAATATACTCAAGTATTTGAGAAGGACTCAAGATATTTTTCTCATATATGGTGGATCTAATCTAAAACAGAAAGATTATACTGATTTTAATTTTTAATCTGATCTGAATGATAGCAAATCCATATCTGAATATGTGTTTATCCTGTATGGTGGAGCAATAAATTAGAAGAGTTTCAAACAATAAACTATTGTTGACTCAATCACTGAGGCTGAGTGTATCGCTACTAGTGAGGCTGCTTAGGAGGTTGTTTGGATGAAGAGGTTCAACTCAGAATTGGATGTGGTTTTGAAGATTGAACAATCAGTGCCCTTTTATTGCGACAATACTGGGACAGTTGCTCAAGCCAAGGAACCGAGGTCTCATCATAAATTTAAGCACACCCTAAGACGGTTTCACCTCATTTGGGAGATAGTCGAAAGACGCGATGTGATCGTGGAGCGAGTTGATATCATGAACAATATAGCAGACCCGTTCATTAAGACTTCGTCATTACAGCAATTTGACCGCCATCTTGATTGCATGGGCATCAAGTATAGAGGTGATTGACTTTAGTGCAAGTAAAAAATTGAAAGAATAATACCCTACAAATCAATCGTATATGGGATGCAATTGGATACTTTTTATAATTTATCTTTCAAACTCATATAATTGACATTGTTATTTAATAAAATAGGCTTCTCGATTTATTATATGCTGCATCTTATTATTGTTTTTAAGATTATAATGAACCTCATAGGTCTGGATAATAGTTTTAGGACTGTGATGAGATCACGTCAGTGAGATCTAATTCTTTAATAGCCATGATCTAAAATATTCTCAGTCATTGGTTCATTGAGTCAGAAATCAATGGTACCAGTAAGACTGGCATGTCCTATGTATGCTCAGTGATGAAGATGGTTGATCTCACAATCTCTTGTGTGGTGATACTAATACAAGGATATGGATACTCATTAAAGAATGAGTTCACTGAATATACTTAAAGAGAATATCTGATAGTGTTTTATTTACATGTCAGCTAATTGTTCTCTAGTGGGAGTTGTGTAGGTGATCCTTTGACCTGAGATCACCATAGTCCATGTGTCCATGAATCCATATTTTGGTTCACTTCCTAACTTGATTCTCTGATTCTTGTGTGGGATGTTTTGGATGTGGAGGAGTGTGCATGAAGGTTGTGAGTGATCAATAAGGGATCAGTCACTCTTAATAAGGAGAGCGAACATCCTATATGAACTCATAGATTGATGATTCTGAAAGTCTTTGGCCAAAGCAGGATGATAATTAGAAAGGAGTTTCTAATATATCATCAACTAAATTATTACCTTTTGATCGAGATACATTTATATTAGCAATTGGATTTGATATGATTCTATGCCCACAACTCATCTGAGATGTTGTTTGACTGAAAGATTGAATTACACGATAACTTATCACTGAAGAATATTTTGATAATTTTAATCAAAATTTATTTCTTTTGAATAGTCATGACATATTGCTAGACATCAATCTTGACTTATAGACTCATCAAAATTAAAAAAAATTAATTCAAAAATTAATTAGGAAGAGTCCTAGTTGATTGGGACTCTTAAGTTGACCTAATTTGATCGGATTAGGGTTAGGTCAAGAGTCTGTATCCACTTCTGGCTAGATTTAGAATTCAATGGGTCACACATTTTGAGATTTGATCTTGATCTAATTTAATTAAGATTTAATATAAATTTTAGGGGTTAATTTGATATGCTAGCAAATTGTATTAACCCAAGTTCCTAATTAGGTTAAGTTCAAAGTGTTTGAGCTAAACTGAACCTATTGCCTTTGATTTGATTGGATTTGGTCTATTTTAATTGGACTCTTATCCAACTTGAAAGAATTTTAAGTGTGGAAGGATACCTCCACACCACCCAGATTTTATGTCAAAAATAAATTGCCGCCTACCCTTTTTAGCATTATGAAGAGGAGTCCTTCATTAAGACTCTTATCCATCTCAGTGGTTTCCTCTTTTTCCTTAATTATCACATGTCAGATTTTAATAAGAGATTTATGAGACATAGAAGAGGAAGAGTCCTTCTGTGTGAAGCCTCTTCTGTGCCATTTAATGCATCGAAGAATTAATTCTCTATGTGAAGAAGTGGAGCGCCAAGAGTTGGCGCCCCTTGGGGCATCTTCACGTCCCTTCCTTATCTATTTATATGGGGCATCTCATATGGGATAAGAGCTGAGTTTTGGTGAAAAATCAGAGGCTTTTGGCATGTGATAAGAGAGAAAAAATCTGAAAAAAATTTGAGGAAAAAACAAAGAAAACTTTGGGAAGAAAAATAAAAAGAAGGGTAGTGAGAAAAATAGAAAGTGTTGTGAGCTCACTCTAGGGTTTGATTTTTTCATGTGTTGGAGCATAAAATTAAATTCTAGGTTGTAAGACTTCTAGAGAGAATTCTCTTGGCATGATTCTAGTGATAAAATCAAAGGCAACTGAGCATTGATGCGATCGTTCTTTAAGTTTGAAGCCGATAGTGTTCTTGTAAAAAAAAGTTACGGTAGTGCATCAGTTGGAAAGAATCTTGACCAATTTCTGTGTGGATCACTATTGGAGAACTTTTATTTTGGAATCTCATGGATATCACCTTCTTACCATACTACTTGTTGGAGAAAGTATAAATTTTTATTTCTTTGCATGCTTAATTTTGTTTTATTCGACATCTACGAGGTGATTCTAGGGTTTGAATTTCGGTTCGACAGTTTTAATCTTTAAAGCTTTCGATATGTATATTTAAAAATTTTTAAAATTCATATTCCACTGCATGACCGAAATCCAACACGAATTGTATTAGGATAACCTTTTCCATATATGAGGTTAACCCTATACCAGAACAACCTTATACTAGTCTGATACAAATCTTAATACTTTTAATTTCAGATCTAACATTAAACATAATATATCTCATATATCAATTTTCAGATCTAAAATTATAATTTTTTTTATTTCAAAAATAATTTTCAAAATCAATCAATCTTATAGTAGGACAACTTTTTCAGCATAGGGGACTAATCCTATGCTAGGATAACCTTATACCAGCATAAGATTGATTTTATTAATCCTAACCTTCAGATCTAAAATAAAAATTAAATTTAAAATTTATTTTATGTATGTAAAATCGACATGGCTCTAATATCACTATTGATTTTTAGGTAATTACGCATGTAAAAAAAATTTTGTCGGTTACTTTAACCTAGCGAAAGCAGATACGAAAACTATTTTTATATAAAAGTATGCAGATTGAATCTAAATCACCTAAGGATTGATTAACATTTATAAATAAATTTTATAAATAGATCTGAAATCAAAATAGAAAAAGAAGATTGATTATACCTAAATCGCAATCCCTCTTCTTACTTGGATCAGATCTTGTGGATGCTCAAGATTTTCATCATAGCCGTACAAGCGTCCGACCTCTGCTGGTATTTATATGAAGATATTTTGATTGAAACACTGAGGTTATCAGAGTGCTAGCACCTTGCAGACCTCGCTCCTTGGTTTGGATCTAGACTTCTTCTTTTAGATCTCGAAAAATAGGGCTGCAGTATGAACCTTTCACACTGATTTGATGGAATCTGAACAAGATGCCTAGAAGAGAAAGAATTTTTTTCTTCTCTTCCTCTCTCTCTAAACTCTCTCTATCTCTATCAGATCTGAAGAGGAGATGGCCGTTGACATGAATGAAGGAGAGAAGGGAGGTGTGGATCTTATTTTGCGGCAAAAAAAACTAGCGCACAAATATCTCACGCATGCCCTACATCCCTTTTAATTTTTGTCACACAAAATAAACCCAACACCCCACTTCCTAATAAGATCAGATTTTCATCTTGATAAGGAACCTTTTCAAATTAAATTTGGAAAAAGATCTGCATGAGAGAGAGTTCCAAAGAGGTGGGGCACCAAGGAGGGGTGCCAACTATTGGCGCCCCCTCTCTTTTCACACATGCAAAAAAGGGACGTGCACCATCTCCCTTCTCAGCATGAAACACAAGAGAGAAGCCTAGTAAATGTGAGCTTTGGCTTCCTAATTAAGTTGGATTCCAAATTTAATTTGATTCGAATCCGATTCGAATCAAATTCAAAAAATTGTCAAACCTAATCCAATTAGGCTTTGAATCTAAGTCCAACATGGATAATTAAACCTAATGAGCCTTAAATTAAATTAAGCCTAATTAAATCAAGTTTAATTTAAATTAATTAGAACTTGATTTATAATTTAATCAAATCTAATTATATTGTAACACTTGCAATTATGTCCCTTTGCTAACAATTAGCAGTTACTAAATATGTAATCCTTACATAATTAGCAGTTTCTAAATCAAACCATCAATCCAATTGATAATTTGATTATGATCTAAACTATTGATTAGGTAGTGCTTCTTTTTTATGTATCATCTCTTAAGTTCTATTTTGTATGGTAGTGAAACATATTATGATCTCCATCACAGTATAATCAAAACTTCTTTCGACAGGCCGAAATGATTCTAACTCAACCCAACAAAGATCGTTAATCCGAAAATGATCATAGTGAGTTCTCACAATCTATCGTGACATCTAGTAGTATGTAGTGGCAACCCAATAGAATAGAAAGATGAACCCCTACGTATAGTTACTGTGTAATCAAGTTTCTCTATCGGGAGTTCTGACAAGATGCTGGTCATAGAAACTCATCAAATTCTAAGCTTCTGTCATATGCAAGACTTAATTAGCTTGAGTTCAATCATGATTCTCATAAAAACTTCTTTTCATTATCATGCTGCTGTGGTCACAGACTTAAAGACTCAGCTTCTTAGGTCGTATAGGACTACTCCTCAACTACTAAGGCTGATAGATCTTCTATAAGTGCACTCCACTCCTACAGTAAACCTACTACAGCCAACAAATACTACAAAGCTCTGAATAGTTAGAGATCATATTTATGTGTTGTCAAACTATAGCAATCCCACTGTGAGCAGTCGAAGCATTGCAGATCAAAAAACTAGCTCACACAACTGCAGCATCGAGATAGTCACTGATGAGTAAGTAGGCATCCATATGACTTCTCATTCTTGATCATGCTCAGTACCATTGTTCTCCAACAACCATCTGTATTTTTGCTCCAGTGTTCCTACATTGTAGACTCAAGATCCGTCTATCTAAAAGAAAGTGATCCGTGTACCAGTCTAGTCGGATCAACCACCATTCCCGTGATGATCATCGACTGAAAGTATTTAAGAATTAATCTATAATGATACGTGTCTTAAATTCTCAATTTTTAAGAATATATGCCATTGACCATTAACTCCTCGAACGATTCTAGGATATATTACTATAGAATGAAAATAATTATCCATAATTTTTAATTTCAATAAATATAAACTTATATTCTGAAAAATTATAATGTGTCAGCCAACAATTGACTTTCTAGATCATACATCTAACAATAGGACTAGACCTTTAAGTTTCTATTATGTTAGCTGTTTAAGTTTATCTTTTATGAAAATCATGCATCCTGGATAGTATTTCTATTGTATTGTTGCCGACATCTTTTTGTATACAATACAACTTATGTAATGATACATGCATTTTGCAATGAAATGCCTATCCTTTTTTATATATGTCTCATTTCTTTGACTTCACTTCACTTCTATTTCACTTTGTTTGCTGATGATAATAAGGGGGAGAGATAGAATTGAGTATATATATAAACCTTGACTTGAAAGAGACATCCTTTAAAAAGGGGGAGAACTAACTCAAAATTAAATATATTTATAAACCTTGAGAATATAAATATAAACCTTGACCTAGAAGAGACATACTTTAAAAAGGGGGAGAACTAACTCAAAATCAAAATTTTAAAACATTTAAAGCATAAATTAAGGGGGAGAAGAAACCACAAGAAGATAACCCTTCTAAGACTTATGATAAGGGAAAACTGTTAGAATCTATGATACTTCTTGCACTTCTACAATATTACCTTGATATCATGTATTAGGACCGTAGCCCCTGATCAATCATTTGCATAACATTACTTTAGCTAAAGCAATGAAAAAGAGTATTACTTTTGATTCTTTTGATACGCTAATGCTGTATATGACACAATATGTTAATTCAAACTAATTCTTAATTTTCAAAGTTTATGCTTAATATTTTATCATCATCAAGAAGGAGAAGATTGTTGCCCCAAAGAATGACTTTGATGATCACAAAATAGTGGAGTGTAACAATAATCTAATAACTTCAAAGTTTGTCTTAAGATTGATCATGTAGGATGTCGACTCTATTGATAAGTTTTGAAATCTTTTGAAAAAGTTTGAACTAAGAAACACCAAGTTTGGAGATGGATTCTTTGAGAAAAGCAAGTTTAAAGAAATCGAGTTGACTTTTGGTTGTAACTGAGTTGACTCTGGCACAATCTATGAGTGGCATGTAGGCCCAATATGCTGGCGAGCCGACTCTCTCAAAAGGACAGAGAGATGAGTTTTTGGAACAGGTAGGTGAGCCAACTCTTGGCTTTATTGAGTCAACTCCTAGACGTGGACGAGCTGACTCTTATTCTGTAAGCCAACTCTCTTAGGAAAAATAAAAAGTTGAGTTTTACGGATCTAAGAATAAGCCGACTTATGAGGTACTCGAGCCGACTCTTGGACATCGGTGAGTCGACTTAAGATCATTTCGAGCCGACTCTTGAGCTTCTACTAGAGATAATGGCTAGTTCTACAGTATGTTCAGTTTTGTCTAGATTTTTTTAATGGCTATATTTTATCTCCAATGGTCAAACATGGCTAGAAATGGCTTCAAAATATACCAAACTTGGAGGAAATCAAGATTAGATATAAGAAAAACTCAGGAATCAAGAGAGAGAACACTTTTAAGAAAAATAGCCCAAAGACTTCAGCATTCACTGTATTCCAGAGTACTTAACCACTTCCAACTAATTTTCTCTTGAGATTTGTGAGGGCATTCAAGGAGAAGTTAGTGAGCATTAAGTGCAAGAATTCAAGCCTTCTCCGAGCAAGCTTCATTGACAACCATCTGTTCTTCCAACGAGTTTCTTTGAGTTGTAAAGTTTTTCATTCTAAATTTCTATTACAAATTTTAGAGGGACTAAACTTAAGGAAAGGTTTGATCCAAACCTATTAATTGGATTGGAAAGCCTTAGGTTAAGGCTTGTAAAGTTTTGATTGATTGATTGGATAAAATCAATTGGGTTGTTTGTGAACTTGATAAAAAAATAGCTATATTCTTGTGAATATAGTAAAATTTTCAAGTAGGAGCTTGAAAGTAGATGTAGGTGCTTAGAGTATACCAACTATTATAAAAATTATTTATATTTGTTTGTGTGATTAATTCTCTTCTTGAGCATTTCATTTAATTTTTTATTCACTGCACATCACTTAATTAATTTTGCAAAATAGCATATGGTTACCTAAAATTTTTGAAAATTCAATTCACCCCCTCCACTCTTGGGTTGTCTAGCTGGGTAACAACATCACTAGGCATCGAATTTATATGAGTGTTGGCCACACGTTAGAAACTAGCTTCATCCTAAACTTAGCTAATCGGGGCTAATCACTAGTAGAGTAGTCCTTTTGGATCTAGATAATTCGAGTTGATCGCTGGCACATGCTGATGTGTCGCATATTTATTTTTAAGACTAATATCTTTGCCCTATCATGGGATTAATCATCACCATGTAATCAAAGTTAGTTCTCTTCTGCACCAAATAGTGGGCTGATCACTAGTACACGCTAATGGATCGTGTGATTTGTATTCAGAGATTAGTCTCTTCTAGACCTTTTCATGGGGCTGATCGTGGCTATAGTTATTAAAGACTGATAGAAGATTTTATGTTATACTATCATACATGGCATATTTTAAAAATTAAAATTATGTGAGCATATGTATCTATTATTGTCAATCACTACATTTAGAAAAAAAATTCAATTATGCTTGGTCTTTCAAAAATATTAGAAACTTACTAAGTTTGTAAAGCTTAATCTTTTTTTCTATTTTTTTTAATTCAGAAGAACATATGGAGCTTAATGGTATCAGAGTGCACCTCTTACTGAGGGTGATTTAAGTGCAACAAAATGTACCAATGGTTCGTGAAACATCTGGCTTACTAGTATTCTCCCATTCCTGTTATCGAGAGACTAACTATAAGAACTATAGCATACAAGAAATGGGGAGTTGAGGTGGTTAGACCTATACCCCAAGACCAAGTAGTAAGGAGCATAGGACTTTGTAAACTATCCTTTTATTGAATAAATTTTTTGAGGATCTGC
>NC_026003.2:3903648-3968681 GCF_000442705.2 Elaeis guineensis
AGAATGCACATTCACGCTAGCATGCACAAATATTTGGCTAGAATTTGAGAATAACTAAGGTGTGCAATATGAATATGTTGAATATAAAAGAATAATGTTTAGAGGCCTTCATATCTATATGTTCTTCTTATTTTGTCTAAAAAATAGAAGAAGATGTATACCATAAGTGAAGAACATAGAAACAACTATGATGGCCACTTATTGGTAGTGGAAGAGGAAAAGGAAGCCATGTCGAACTTCTGGATCTAGTTTGAGAGTATGCACCAAGGGTTCAAATTTGTATTTATCCAAGATGTTTCTTTTGGGGAGCAATTATTGTCGGCTTAAGGGATTTTGTCTCCTTAAACAGCTAGCTGCTATATATTGCATCATTTTCATAAGAGTTTCTAAAATCCAATTAATATGATGGTAACATTTTATTTTGTTCCATTTCTTCATGGAATCTTAACTAATGCTAGTGAATTAAGTGACTTGGCAACCATTATTTTGTAACGTATTCTAAACAATTGATCAATTAAATCTTTCAATTAGCTCACTTCAAAAGTTGAATAAAGGGATGGTGAAGGAAAATTAATGGCGATATGCATGGAATGCTTAATACCATCAATAAAATTGATAGACATGATTTAATCTTTCTTCATTATCTTGAAATATTCAATATCTGTTGTTTTGTAGTCATGATGCAAATCTTTTTGATGAAATTTAGTGACTTTTAAACTTATTTAGAAAAATACACACTTGAATAGCATGTTGAACTTCATGCATTTTGTGGCAGTGTCATGACTTACATTAGTTTTATATTTTAAAAGCCGCAATTTATGGTGGTAGGATGGATATCATGGCCAGGCAGGAGCATAACCCTATTTTTGGAGAACCAAGCCTCAAGTCTAAGTTCTCTCACCATGTCTTACTGAGTTAAATCTTTCTTGATAATATTATGTGAAGGCTATCCCTCTGACCAACTTTTATCTATACTTGCAAAGACAACCAACATTTTGGAGTATAAGCTAACAAACATATTTAAAATTACATCAGAACGAGAAATCCATCTCTAGTTAGAAATAGTGAGCATACCTTGGATAGAAATTATACAATGATGAGCACTAACTGAAGCAAAAAATATTGACATACCTTTGCATCATACGCATGGAACAATTAATGCTGTGGCTAGTTGAAATACTTGTACCAATTTTGCTAAATTTGAAACCACAAACCTCTGATAAACTACATGTGAACTTGATTTCCCTAGCTATGAATCAAGAATCTTCTATGGGGAGCTTATTGAAATCCCTAACTCTTTGGAAGTGCTAGATGATGACTTCAAATATTTGAGAAGGTTTGTGAATATAGATTATATTGAATAAGATATGAACTAAAATATGCACTGAGTGGTTTCACGAGATCAATCGTTGAGATACTGAGGTCTCTATCTAAGGTGAATGAAATTATTTCAAAATAAGCTTGGGTGTTTACTGTTGCTTGTGGTCCAAATAATAGATACATTATAACTAATTTTCATAGTAGGACAACATTAGGCATATTTTTTCTAAAGGAAGAAAATACACTTGGGTCAACATGCTTGAGGATCTGGTTTTGACAAAATCAGATAGGTTTTCCTTCGACCGACAATAAGAAGCTCTTTATCATCTTGCTATCTCACCTACCCTCGCTAACCCTTGTTCAGACCATATTCCAAAGGATTACACTTGCACGAAAAGAATTTAAATATTTTTATTTTTAAATTTGAAAAATGATTGATTAAAGAAGATGACATTGATTAGTGTTTGAAAATTGAGATGGATGATTATTCATGTAATTGTATTGATAATTTGGATTAAGATATGATCCATGTTAGGCTGCACAAGGATAAATAGAGATTATCTGCTCCAATATTTCAATTCCTACTTTGAATATTAGGGGATAATATATTGGAGCTGCACTAGGTGTAAGCTTCAAGTTTGAATGACTCTCGAAACTAATTCAATGGGATGGAGAATGAAGTAGCATTTTAAATCTTACAACATTTTAAATGGGATGGATAGAGATAATGAACATTATTGATGGGAGATGTCGACACAAGTTATAAAATTTTCCATACCCACCTCCCTCCTGAGCCAGACCCAAATTGAAGAAGTAAATTTGCCTATTAAGTTGAGACAGAAAATAGGTTGTCCACATATTATGGTCCCTACTGATGTTGATTTTGTTCTTTCGTTTGATGTTCTTTCATGCGACATCTATCTTAAGAAACGTATTGAAAAATAGGTCATAAAGGATGCACATCAATGGTAGCCAACTTACTATTATAAGAAACACATCCTTTCGGTTATGATGATTTTTGTCATATTTGAAGCTTATCATTTTCGTAAACTAGCTAAAGTAGGTCATCTGAAGTGAAGAGGGCTCACTACTTGCATGTGTTTCACCAATGATTTTGGAAAATTAGATGGCTAAAAATTTCTATTCACCTTGGCCTCCTACCATAACAATGATAGACATGCTCCTATTTCCCTATGCACTATCTATTTTTTGGCTTCGTTATTCGACATTGATTGCATCTATTCCTAGTCGGATGTGTCTGCTCTTGCATCCAAATGAAATATCCAATCTTTTTCCTCTCTATCAATACAAGAAATGTTGGGACATGGCTATAGACATGCATAATAATAACTTCACATACAATTGTAATTCTTTTTCTTTTTGTTTCTCCTTCTTGTTTTTACAAACTTATGTCTCAGATTGTTTTCAATAGGCTTGATCTTTTGCATTGTAAATCCAAACCATTATCATCAAATATAAAATCATATAATATGCTAGTATTTTTGAAATCAATATAAATAAAAAACTATCTTTCCTAATTATATGTCCAAACTGGATTCAATATCGATGAAACCAAATCTCATCAGATCTTTTGGCTGTTGATAAATTTTTTTCATAAAATAATAAAAATTTACTGTTAAAAATAATTATGATGTGTCAATTATGTTGAATATATAAAGTTGTTTAACTCATATATGTCCTCATGAAATTTTATAATACATTAATTTTTGTCTATAACGCACCATCAAGTGGAAAATGGGGGCGGGAAAGGGATAGAAAAAGGTATATTGCAGCAACAGAGTTCTAGAATTGGTGGCACGCATTCTCCTCCTCTTTTGAGTCCAAGAAAATGGCATGTTGTATTGCACCGTGGAAAATCTTCACATGATCCAAGACAATCATACTCTGCTTTTGCTGCAACAACAAATTTTTTTTTTGAATTAGAATACACATTTACATCTGCATGCACAAATGTTTACCTCGACTATGAGCATCAGTAAGTTCTGCTACATGAATGTCGAATATAAAAAAATAATATGTTTTGGCTTTCATGTCTACATGTTCTTCTTATTTTCTCCATTGAAATTGAAGATATGTACCATAAGCGAAGAACATAGAAAGAACTATGATGGCCATTAAAATTTTATGGACAACGAAAGAAAAAGAGGAAGCCATGCCGAACTTCTTGATCTAGTATGAGAGTATGCATCTGGATTCAAATTTATATTTGTCCAGTATGTTTCTTTTGCATAGCAATTATGGTTTTCTCATGGGGGTTTTGTTTCCTTTAATCGCTATTAGCTATGGTTTACTGTATCATTCTCATAAGAATTTTTGATATCTAATTAATAGGATGGTAATATTTTATTTTGTTTCGTTGCTTCAAGGCATCTTAATTAATATTAGTGAATCAAATGACTTGGTAGCCATTATTTTGTAACATATTTGAGAACAATAGATCGATTATTAGTCAATAAGTATAATTCGTAGTCAAGATAAAATCATTTCTAAGTCTCTTACAATAAGGCTTGCTCCATCATTAGATAATACGATTGTAATACCCCAATCAATCAAAGACCCAATTGCATGAATCTTAAAGCAGACTAAATTAAAAAAAGAGAGGACTCCCAAAGGTAGTCTTCTCTTCCTTTGAAATTTCTCTTGTTGGACTCCTAATTAGAGTCTAAATCAAAGGTCGGAAGATAGTCTAACACATACCTCCTCGATGCCTATTTGAAGGGTTGAAGTTCCCATGGAAACCCACCTCAGACGGCCTCCAAATCATCACCAAGAAGAAAAGATCTTTCTCTTCCGTGCTCACCAGAAGTCATGATTGAGCATCGTCAGGAAAGTTAGGTAACAGTTGGCAAAAGTTGATCAACCTTCCCCCTTTCCATGTTAGTCATTAGCTCATAGATTTTGGCTGACGAATCATCAGATTTTAAAAAAAAAAAAGATTTGAAAAATCCCCAATTTTTACCCTAGGTTTCACCCCTACTCTTCTTGATTTTCCAATGCCAGTGGTCACCGCTAACCATCAGTTTAAATTCTTTAGGCTGCACCGTTATAGCCTCTATTATCGTCGGCCACCATTGCATCAACTGTGGCCTTCAATCTAAAAACAAAGAGAGACCGCAAGGTCCCCTATTTTACCAAAGAACCCACGAGAAGAAAAAAAGGGAAAAAAAGAAAAAGAAGAAAAAGAAAAGAATGGAGAGAATATCTCTCTCTTCCCTCTCTCTTTCTCTCCCTAGAATTGCCTCTCTCCAACTTCTCTCTCTAGTTTCTCTCTATAGATTTTCTCACCCTAAAATTATTTCTCTCTATGATGATTTCTATCTCTAAGATCAATCTAGTGAAAGTCTTTCTTTTGATGATTTTGATTGAACTTATTGAAGGGTCCAGATCTGCAGTTGTTGGATAGCGTGCTGAAATCCACCTTCATCAGATCTAGATACCATCATATTTGGTCTATTTGATTTTTATAGAGCCAATTATATCTTAATCTGATATTGATTAAATAAAATTATTTGATATAACTAATCTTTGATCACCGAGCATCATGTTGGCCTCCATCTTGACTTTTACTGAACACTACTGATTTAATCATACTTGATTGGGTAAAGTTAACATGATTAGACTGATCCAGATCATAGGATGCGACTATTGTTTATCATGTCTTCTTTGATTATTTATATCTTTTCTAATTGTTAGACTTAATTATATTTTTTATGGCAATTCTTTTTATGGGATTGAGATAAAATTTTTGAAGACATTATATGGGAACATTGAATACCATGTTAGGCTCATCGATAGCTTCTTAACAGGACAAACTATATCGTTTCTTGGATCAATATGGCAGTTTGCAGTGATCACATGGAATGGTTCTTTTTGTACCACCACATGGTACTTGTCAGTCCACCATCCAAGTGATGCACTCCGGTATTTTCATTATTTTCAAAGTGACCAGGTGCATCTCACATGGGCAAAACTAATGCTCTTGATACTTTGTGTTGTCCAAATTAATTTTGAAGATTCTACTCTTGCCAAGATAAGGAATATGAGTAGTTTGAGTGCCAAAGCTTCCTATTTGTTTTGTTTATGTCTTGGGAGAGGATGCTAGGATTAAAGTCCAGATGTCATGTCCCGACTATCTCATGGCTGTGGTTGATTCTCACATCCATGCAAGGAGAAAATGAGATGTCTGGGTGATGGTGGTTTACATAGAGATAGTTGGCATTGACCATCCTTCGCTTGAATTCTACAATGAGAACATTAACTAGACTTGATTCTGGGTACTACCTTAATTAGTAGTGTTGGTGCAAAAATCCGCTTGCACCGGAGAAGCTGAAGTCGAGGGAGTTGCGGTCACCGTCGGGACCTGCAAAAGAAGTCTAAACCGGAGGTGGGGTTGCTCCGGCAAGACCCTCTGATGCTCAAGTCAGTTCTCTACCTCAACAAGAATGGAGTGCTCGAACGGAAATTTTAACAGAGTTTTTAGGTAAAAATGAGAGCTTAGAGAATAACGTATCTGGGGTCCCCCTTTTATAGGTGGAGGGGGCAACAGATTGATAGCGACGTTTGTAACCGTCTGGCAGTAGGCTGTCCGGGGTCAGGAGGAGTTTGTTGCGAAGAGTAGTGGAGTGGAATCGTGGCTATCACCGGGACATGCCACGTGGAGCCTGTTGCGGGGAGTGGAGCGGCGTCCGTTGTCGTGACTTACCAGAGGATGGAGGATCCGTGCGGTATCCACCGTAGGAAGTGGAGTAGAGTCGTGGCCATTACTGCGGCCTGCCAGGGAGTGATGGAGCCGCGCAAAATCCATCGCAGGAAGTGGAGCAGAGTCATGGCCGTTACTGTGGCCTGCCAGGGGGTCCAGGCCTGTTGGCCGAAGTTCGATCGGAGTCCGGATGGGGATCATTTGTTGAGGAGTTTCGGCCAAGGCCGCTCGGAGTAGGAACTTGAGGTAGTTCGTTTGCAGTGGTAACTCGGAGTGGGTCGCTTGCAACAGGAGCTCAAAGTCCGACTCCCGTAGGAGTCCGGATGAAGTCTTCCTGCGGTCGAAGTCAGGGATGAAGTTCGGGTCCCGTAGGAGTCCGGACGGGGCTTACCGACAGTTGAAGTTGGCAACGGAGCCCGGTTCCCGTAGGAGTCCGGGCTGAGTCCTCCTTGCGGCTGAAGTCGTGGGTGGAGCCCGACTCCCGTAGGAGTCCGGGCGGAGTACCCCTTGGAGTTGTGGACGGAGCCCGGCTCCCGTAGGAGTCCGGGCTGAGCCTTCCTTGGTATCGTGGACGGAGCCCGGCTCCCATAGAAGTCCGGGCGGAGCCTTCCTGCAATTAAGGTTAGGTGCGAAGTCCGGCTCCCGTAGGAGTCCGGACGGGGCTTACCGGCAGCTGAAGTCGGCGATGGAGCCCGGCTCCCGTAGGAGTCCGGGCGGAGTCCTCCTTGCGGCTGAAGTCGTGGGTGGAGCCCGGCTCCGTAGGAGTCCAGGCGGAGTCCCCCTTGGAGTCGTGGACGGAGCCCAGCTCCCGTAGGAGTCTGGGCGGAGTCTTCCTTGGCATCGTGGATGGAGCCCGACTCCCGTAGGAGTCCGGGTGGGGTCTCCCTTGGCATCGTGGACGGAGCCCGACTCCCGTAGGAGTCCGGGCGGAGTCTTCCTTGGCGTTGTGGATAGAGCCCGGCTCCCGTAGGAGTCCGGGCAGAGTCTTCCTGCAATTAAGGTTAGGTGCGAAGTCCGGCTCCCGAAGGAGTCCGGACGGGGCTTACCGGCAGTTGAAGTTGGCGACGGAGCCCGACTCCTGTAGGAGTCCGGGCGGAGTCCTCCTTGCGACTGAAGTTGTGGGTGGAGCCCGGCTCCCGTAGGAGTCCGGACGGTGTCCACCTTGGAGTTGTGGACAGAGCCCGGCTCCTGTAGGAGTCCGAGCGGAGTCCCCCTTGGAGTTGTGGATGGAGCCAGGCTCCCGTAGGAGTCCGGGCTGAGCCTTCCTTGGCGTCGTTGACGGAGCCCGACTCCCGTAGGAGTCTGGGCGGAGCCTTCCTGCAATTAAGGTTAGGTGCGAAGTCCGGCTCCCGTAGGAGTCCGGACGGGGCTTACCGGCAGCTGAAGTCGGCGACGGAGCCCGACTCCCGTAGGAGTCCGGGCGGAGTCCTCCTTGCGGCTAAAGTCGTGGGTGGAGCCCGGCTCCCGTTGGAGTCCGGGCGGAGTCCCCCTTGGAGTCGTGGATGGAGCCCGGCTCCCGTAGGAGTCTGGGCGGAGTCTTCCTTGGCATCGTGGATGGAGCCCGACTCCCGTAGGAGTCCGGGCGGAGCCTTCCTTGGCATCATGGACAGAGCCCGGCTCCCATAGGAGTCCGGGTGGAGCCTTCCTTGGCATCGTTGACAGAGCCCGCAAGGGTCAATTCCACTGAGAACTTCGACCGTGGGTACTTTATACCCAACACCAGTCCCCCTACTTTCGAGTTTGAATTTTGAATGAAGGAAGTACAGAGAGATTGGCATAGCCGAAGTTGCCTCCTCGAATCCTGTTCATGACTGTCCCCAGATATTTTGGCATTAAATGTGCGCGTGCTGGAGTCTTTTCGAATCGGGGCGATATGAAGGGACCCTTAGAAATTCCTGTCGGTACACTGGCCCAGGTACGGTGCCATAATGGCTCTGCCAGTCCATCAGTCGCTTTTAGCCGCCTGCCGGGGGGAGTGGGACATGTGTCAGGCACGGGCTGGCCTGGGGGGATTCGCGATCATTATGGCACCGGATCTCAGGGTCTATTTAAACCTGTCCTTCCACCTTTAGGGGCCCTATTCCATTCCAGAGTTCTACTAGTATCTGCCCTCCCTTCGAGAGCCCTGTTTCTGTTGGTGTCTTCTCGGGCCATAGGCGCCCTTCAAATCGTCCCTGTCTTCATCCCGCTGCATCCCTCAGAGCGATCTAGGTTAGTCCCAGCACCTTCATCTTTCTTCCCGCCACTTAGGGGCCTCTTCTTTGTCATTATTTTTTTGTATTCCTCCAAGTTAGTTTTCTGTGACCTCTCACCCCTTATCCTGTCCGTCTTCTTCAGGATCTTTAGAGTCCTCATTCGAAGCTATTCGAAATATCGTTTGGTTCCTCCGCTCCCAGCGGTTTCGAGAGTTCTTCCGCCTCAAACCCCCAGGTCCCTCGCTCTGTAGACGAACCCGCGTCTGGGGCTGGGCTCCGCTCGGTTTTTGCGCCAGGCGCCATTCCATGTTCCCTGACTCCGGAGGAACTCCTTCTGATAAGGGTTCAGTATGGAGTTCCTCCGGAGTACGACCTGGAGCTGTTTAGCCCCTCTGACTAGGCTAGCACTCTCCCACCCGGTCGTTTTTGCCTGTATCAGGAGGCGTTCCGTGCCGGACTCCGGCTTCCGCTTCCGTCCTTTGTTGTCGCCCTCTTTCGCTTCTTAGACATCTCCTTGGCTTCTGTTGCCCTGAATTCTTTTAGGTTTTTGATAGGGTTTCTCTCCCTTTGCCATGTAGTCAAGGTCCAACCGTCCCTCTCCTTGTTTAGGCACTTCTATACCTTCAAGCGCCATCCTTCGGTGAAGAACTGGTGGTACTTCTCCCCTTAGTTCGGCAAGAAGGGGTTGCTGAAAGGTGCCCCTTCTTCAATCCACAATTGGAAGGGAAAATACCTCTTCGTCCACTGCCCGACCCTGAGGCTGGGCCTGCCCCATTGGGGCTCTCTGAGGGATTCTGTCCGTCGGGCCCCCAGCCTGGGGGAGGATGACCTCCAGACTGCCCGAAAGCTTCTCGCCTATTCCGCTCCTTCCCTTCCCAATCTTTTGAGGGAGCAATTTCTGTTCAACATTGGCCTGAGCCCCCAGGATCCTGCGAGTACTTCATCTTTTTCTTTCTCTTCTTTTCTTCTGTCCTTCTTCTTTCTTCTTTCTTCTCTCTTTTTCTTTTTCTTTTTCTTCTCTTTTTTTTCTTCTTTCTTTCTCCCCCCCCTTTCTTTTTTTTTTTTGATCACTGATTTCTCTCCTCTTTCTCTTCTTCTTTTCTCTTTTTCTTCTTCTTCTTTTTTTTTTTTTTAAGGGATGGACGCCGAAGCAGCACGGATGCTTACCAGGGGCCTCAAGGCCCACAAAAGAAAGGGTGCTGCGGCCGTCGGATCGGCAAAGAGGGCTAGGGCAGAGGAGTCGAGTTTGGCTGCGCCCGTCTAGGCGGCTCCAGCGATCGACATTCTCTCGGACGCCGAACCTACGGCCCCTCGGGCCTCTTCGAGGAGTCCACCGACTGGGGCTCCCACTTCGGGGGTCCGCCCCATGGAGGCGCCCGTAGCCGAGAGGGGGAAGAGAAGGAAGTCGGTGGCCCGCAGGGTGAGTAGCCGTCGAGCCACCGCTGACGAGTCCCTCTATTCCGAGGAGGAGCCAGAGAATCCTTTTAATGACAGGGACTTGATCAGGCGGTTAATCGACGGCTGCATCCTGTCGGAGGTCGTCGAGAGGATCGACCGCGTCGATCCTGAGCAGCGGGTCTGGGACTCCCTAGGGTCCTTCCTCGAGGTAGACAAATCTCTATCTAACCGGCTATTCGACCCCTGTTCTGACCCCTTTGTCACCCTTGCAGATTGGGCACCAGCTCCTCGCCAACATCGAGGCGACAAATCGGGCGAGGAGGGACACCATCCAGGTGGAGGAGTGCTGTCGGGCCGAGGTCACCCGCCTTAAAGAAAAGACTGCCGAAGTAGTCGCCCTCCAAGAGGCCCTGGAAAGAGAGAAACAAGCTCGGGAGGAGGAGAGGCAGACCTTGGAGGAGTCAGCGAGAAAGGCGGAGGCCGAGGTCGCCAACTTGGTTGAGCAGATTCCAGTCCTGGTCTCGGAGGCCAGGGTCCTTGCGGTAGAGAAATTCAAGACCTCCGCGGAGATGAGGGACCTGAATGTCCAATTCGGCCAGAAGGCGTTCATCAAGGGGTTCGAGCTCTGCCAAGAGAAGGTGGCCAGAAAATTTTTGGAGCTCGACCTCAGCTTCCTAGGTGAGGAGTCCGAAGACGAGGCCGGTCCCTCGCCAGCTACCACTGCTATCGCAGCCCCCTTGTCGGGGACGTCGAGTTCTCCAACCCCTGCCCCTGAGGTCTGAGACCTCCGACCTTGTATTTTTATTTCATCATAATTTTTCTTTTCTTTTTTGTCTTCAAGAATCATTCAATCAATAAAGTTGAATTTCTTATCGTGGGTGGCTTCTCCCTCCTCCCATTCTTCTCTCTGCTTTTCTTCCTGCGATGAGTCATGTTTTGACGTTTTGCCTTCCGATGGTAGTGTCCTGCAGAAGCACTTCCCCTGCCCCTGGGGATCCCGCTGAAGTCGACGATCCAGCGGCTGAAGAAGGAAGTCCTTCACTTGACAAAGAAGTCAAAGAAGATGGAAGGCGAGCTTCGCAGATTGAGAGAAGGTCATTCTGAAGCCACCGCGGAGGCCACCCACTTTCGGAATCTCCACGTGAAGGGGATCATGGAGTATAGCTGGAGGAAGGCGGATTTTGCGAAGGAGCTTGCGGAATGCAAGAAGAGCACCAGCGACCGAATTTGGGCTCAAGTCGCCAAGATTAGTGCCCTCGAGGTGGAACTATCAGCTGTGATGGAGAAGATCGGCCAGCTGGGAGGAAGTTCATCCCGGCTCTTGGCTCGGGCCGACGGCGACCAAGAGTGGTCGAAGAAGGTCTCCGACCTTCAGCAGCAGCTTCAGGACACCGAGGTGAGCTACGACGTGCATCGGGCCGGTTGGCGTAGGCAGGTAGAGGAATATAAAGGGAGACTCAGGGCGGCGACCGACGAAGTCGCCCGTCTTCAGAGGTAGCTGGCTGACAGGGCTCAGCTGACTTCTGCCCGGGATTTCAATGAACTCCAATCCCTGAGAAGAACCGTCGAAGGGCTTTCTGTCACCCTCGGGGAAAGGACGGCTGAGCTGCAGCAATTGAAGATCCAGCTGGCATACGAGCAGCAGTCCGTTGTGGATGCAGAGGCAGAATCTGAGGTCCTGAGAAAGAGGCGTCGAGAGACGGAGACTGAGAGCCAGCGACTTTGTCGGGCGCTCCAGGATGCGCTGCAGAGAAGGAGAGAGCTAGAAGAAGAAATTGAGAATCTAAGGCAGTCCTGGATGAGGGGTGGAGCAGATAATTCCAGGTCGGAGGGAGCAGAGATTCCCTAGGGCTCTTTTCATCCTTCTATCCTTTCATGTATATATTTTTCCTTTTGTCGTTTCGTCCCGCTTTTATCGTTTTGCTTTTCTTTCCTTGGCCTTCTGGGCTTTGTAGCGTGTATTTTGGAAATGGAATGAAAAGGAGATTTTGTGTTACCTTGTTCGCACGTCGTATTAAATTGCCGTCCGCCGAACTTTTCTTATTGTTCGACTCGTCTGATGTCGACGTCGTTGGGAGGCACCCAGTCGTCGATACGTTGGCTTGCCTTCCTCGTCGTTCATGGCCGCAAGCTCGAGCTTGGCGGTCCGGACTCCGCATTACTTTGGGGACGTCGCTGTCTTCTTGACCTGCATCGAGAGCCTTCTTAGAGGTCGGGAGGGTTTGGCGGGAACTCCCCGTCTTTGTTGAGATGAGGTTCTTTAGGTCGTTGGTGTGGTTCGTCCTTTATCTATTTCCGTCGTAGCTCGTCGCTCTTCCTCTTTAATTTCCCTCCTCTTTCCAGAGTGAGGGCCCTCCCCTCGCTTTTTGCGGGGTTGCATAGGAGTGTGGAGGTGCCGTCGAGGGGCCTTTTCCCTTCACCCGATCTTGTCGGGTGGCCGGATTTCGTCACCATCAGGACAAGGTTCTCCTCCCGTTCCCATGGGGGCACGTAAGGGCCATCGCCGGGGTCTCTCCCCCCAATCCGGTCTAAAAGAACCGGACCTTCGACTTTGCTCATGGCCGTGGGGGCACGTTAGGGCACTGTAAGGCCTCTCCCCCCATCTGGTCTAAAAGAACCGGGCCTTCGACTTTGCTCATGTGAGGACGAGGTTCTCCTCCTGTTCCTGACATGGCTGTGGGGGCACGTTAGGGTGCTGTAAGGCCTCTCCCCCCATCCGGTCTAAAAGAACCGGGCCTTCACCTTTGCTCATGCCAGGATGAGGTTCTCCTCCTGTTTCTGACATGGCTGTGGGGGCACGTTAGGGCACTGTAAGGCCTCTCCCCTCATCCAGTCTAAAAGAACCGGGCCTTTGACTTTGCTCATGTCAGGACGAGGTTCTCCTCCTGTTCCTGACATGGCTGTGGGGGCACGTAAGGGCACTGTAAGGACTCTCCCCCCATCCGGTCTAAAAGAATCGGGCCTTCGCCTTTGCTCACGTCAGGACGAGGTTCTCCTCCTGTTCCTGACATGGTTGTGGGGGCACATTGGGGCACTGTAAGGCCTCTCCCCCAATCCGATCTCGAGATAATCGGACTTTCATTTTAGGTATGTTAGGATGAGGTTCTCCTCCCGTTCCTAACATAACTTTGTTTTAGGCGTTTGAAGGGGTTATACCCGGTCGTGACAAATCCATGCCAAAAGGGGAAGAGCATGTCAAGTAGAGAGAAATTTAGATTCAAGGTGAAATCGTAAGCGATACATTTATAGGTTTTTCGAGTTCCACGGTTGCGAGAGGTCTGCTCCTTCTTGAGGCCCTCCGGTGATGGAGTCGATGGTCTCGATGGGAGGCCGATCTCCGGGCTGCTCCTCCCTTCTTGGCGGTTCAGGTTGCGGAAGGGCCCTTGGCCGATCTCCTCTACCCTCAGGCCTGCGTCGGATGAACCTGTCGAGTCGACCTCGCCGGATGAGCTCCTCGATCTCGTCTCGGAGCTGGATGCATTCCTCCGTGTCGTGGCCGTGGTCACGGTGGTAGAGACAAAACTTGTTGGGGTTGCGCTTCTCGGGGTGTGTGCACATCCTCTCCGGCCTAGGGAGCTGCTCCCTGACCTCCATCAGTACCTGGATCTTCGAGGTGTTGAGGGGGGTGTAGTTGCGGAACCTTCCCGGTGGAGAACCCCACCGAACCCCACGATCTGGACTCCTCTGCCTGCGCACCCGGGGTGGGGTATGGACACGCTTGTGCCCAGGAGGGGATCGAGAACGCGGCCGAATTTCTCTCGACCTTTTTTCGATTACGGGCTTACTCGGGTCTCCCGCCTGCCGCTCTCTCGCTGTCTCTTTATCCTTCATTTTGAAGGCTTCTTCCGCTCGGGCATATCCTTCAGCCCGAGCCAACAAATCAACAAAATCCCTGGGGTACTTCTTCTCCAGGGAGAACAAAAGGTCATTCTTCTGAAGGCCGCCCTTCAGAGCGGCCATTGCGACTGATTGGTCCAAGTTTCGGACCTCCAGCGTCGCGACGTTGAAATGATTGATGTAGGCCCGAATGGACTCCCCTTCCCTCTGCTTGATATTGATGAGGGACTTCGAACCCTTCCGGGGGCACCGGCTGCTGACAAAATGGGACACAAATTGGTGGCTCATTTGATCGAAGGAAAAGATGGTACCCGGTTTCAGAGCCGAGTACCAGTTTCTCGCTGCTCCCTTCAAGGTGGATGGGAAGGCCCGATATAGAATGGCGTCGGGAGCACCGTGAAGCAGCATCATCGTCTGGAAGGCTTTCAGATGATCAACTGGGTCCGAAGTCCCGTCATAGCTTTCGAACTGGAGGAGCTTGAAGTTTGGCAGGATTGGTTCCTGCATGATCATTTGAGAGAAGGGAGGGTCAGTACAAATATCCTCACCATAAGCGGGGCAAGCATGGCGGAGTTCTTCGATCCGTCGGTTCATCTCTTGGAGTTTTCGATCTAGGAAATCCTCCCGACTTCGAGTCTCGAGTGTCCTCTGGCAGAATGGGGGCAGGGATCTTCCAGGGGTGGAGTCGTGGTCCGATTGAGGGCTCTCCACCCTCGGATTCATTTTCCCAGGAAGGACGGGGCGGCTGGCCCAAGTGGCCCGCCCCGTCGTCGGATTCTGGTGTTCCGGGGACACCCTTTCCAGGCGCACTGATGCCTGCGGCTGCTGCTGCTGCATAGCCTGCACAGCTTCTGTGAGGCCTCTGACCTGCTGCGCTAGCAGATCAAACTGCTCCGCGTCGACCGCCGTCGCCGGAGGAGGAGGAGGAGGTTGAGAAACAGGAGGGGAGGCCGGAGCCTGAGATCTAGCCGCGGAGGCCGTGGACCGTCGCGTGGATGCCTTGTGGGGAGGCATCGAGCAAGGACCAAGTGGAGAAAGGAGGGGGGAGGGGACGCCGGAAGAGATGTCCGGGGGCGGTCCCGTTGAGCGCTCCTTTAAGAACAAGGATACTACGAAGACACAGCCCTTCCTCTAGCGCCAATCCTGTTGGTGCAAAAATCCGCTTGCGTCGGAGAAGCTGGAGTTGAGGGAGTTGCGGTCGCCGTCGGGACCTGCAAAAGAAGTCTAAACCGGAGGTGGGGTTGCTCCTGCAAGACCCTCCGATGCTCAAGTCAGTTCTCTGCCTCAACAAGAATGGAGTGCTCGAACAGAAATTTTAGCAGAGTTTTTAGGTAAAAATGAGAGCTTAGAGAATAACATATCTGGGGTCCCCCTTTTATAGGTGGAGGGGGCAACAGATTGATAGCGACGTTTGTAACCGTCTGGCAGTAGGCTGCCCGGGGTCAAGAGGTGTTTGTTGCGAAGAGTAATGGAGTGGAATCGTGGCTATCACCGGGACATGCCACATGGAGCCTGTTGCGGGAGTGGAGCGGCGTCCATTGTCGCGACTTACCAGAGGATGGAGGATCCGTGCGGTATCCACCGCAGGAAGTGAAGCAGAGTCGTGGCCGTTACTGCAGCCTGCCAGGGAGTGATGGAGCCGCATGAAATCCATCGCAGGAAGTGGAGCAGAGTCGTGGCCTTTACTGCGGCCTGCTAGGGGGTCCAGGCCTGTTGGCCGAAGTTCGGTCGGAGTCCGGACGGGGATCATTTGTCGAGGAGTTTCGACCAAGGCCGCTCGGAGTAGGAACTTGAGGTAGTTCGTTTGCAGTGGTAACTCAGAGTGGGTCGCTTGCAACAGGAGCTCAAAGTCCGACTCCCGTAGGAGTCCGGATGAAGTCTTCCTGTGGTTGAAGTCAGGGATGAAGTTCGGGTCCCGTAGGAGTCCGGACGGGGCTTACCGGCAGTTGAAGTTGGCGACGGAGCCCAGCTCCCGTAGGAGTCCGGACTGAGTCCTCCTTGCGGCTGAAGTCGTGGGTGGAGCCCGACTCCCGTAGGAGTCCGAGCGGAGTCCCCCTTGGAGTTGTGGACGGAGCCCGGCTCTCGTAGGAGTCCGAGCTAAGCCTTCCTTGGCGTCGTGGACAGAGCCCGACTCCTGTAGGAGTCCGGGCGGAGCCTTCCTGCAATTAAGGTTAGGTGCGAAGTCCGGCTCCCGTAGGAGTCCGGACGGGGCTTACCGGCAGCTGAAGTCGGTGACGGAGCCTGGCTCCCGTAGGAGTCTGGGCGGAGTCCTCCTTGCGGCTGAAGTCGTGGGTGGAGCCCGGCTCCCGTAGGAGTCCGGGCGGAGTCCCCCTTGGAGTCGTGGACGGAGCCCGGCTCCCGTAGGAGTCCGGGCGGAGTCTTCTTTGGCGTCGTGGATGGAGCCCGGCTCCTGTAGGAGTCCCGACGGAGTCTTCCTTAGCGTCGTGGACAGAGTCCGACTCCTGTAGGAGTCCGGGCGAGGTCTCCCTTGGCGTCGTGGATGGAGCCCGACTCCCGTAGGAGTCCGGGTGGAGTCTTCCTTGGCATCGTGGACAGAGCCCGGCTCCCGTAGGAGTCCGGGCGGAGTCTTCCTGCAATTAAGGTTAGGTGCGAAGTCCGGCTCCCGTAGGAGTCTGGATGGGGCTTATCGGCAGTTGAAGTTGGCGACGGAGCCCGACTCCCGTAGGAGTCCGGGCGGAGTCCTCCTTGCGGCTGAAGTCGTGGGTGGAGCCCGGCTCCCGTAGGAGTCCGGGCGGAGTCCCCCTTGGAGTCGTGGACGGAGCCCGGCTCCCGTAGGAGTGAGCGGAGTCCCCATTGGAGTTGTGGACGGAGCCCGACTCCCGTAGGAGTCCGGGCTGAGCCTTCCTTGACGTCATGGATGGAGCCCGGCTCCTGTAGGAGTCCGGGTGGAGCCTTCCTGTAATTAAGGTTAGGTGCGAAGTCCGGCTCCCGTAGGAGTCCAGACGGGGCTTACCGGCAGCTGAAGTCGGCGACGGAGCCCAGCTCCCGTAGGATTCCGGGCGGAGTCCTCCTTGCGGCTGAAGTAGTGGGTGGAGCCCGGCTCCCGTAGGAGTCCGGGAAGAGTCCCCCATGGAGTCGTGGACGGAGCCCGGCTCCCGTAGGAGTCCGGGCGGAGTCTTCCTTGGCATCGTGGACGGAGCCCGGCTCCCGTAGGAGTCCGGGCGGAGCCTTCCTTAGCGTCGTGGACAGAGCCCGGCTCCCATAGGAGTCCGGGCAGAGCCTTCCTTGGCATCGTGGACAGAGCCCGCAAGGGTCAATTCCGCTGAGAACTTCGGCCGTTGGTACTTTATACCCAACAAGTAGCATTAAATTTTTATAATTACACCATTTCAAATAGGTTAAGGGGGAAGACTAGTATTTTTTAATCAATTAGCATTTGTGTAATTCAAACATGGCTGCTTAATTATAGTTATGGCTATAAGGATATAAGGAAAGAGCATCACTAAATATTTGCATATACTTCTTAAGAGTCTTTAAAAGTTTATTCATCGAGATGTCCAAGAACACTTATCCAAAAGTGATGGAGATAGTGATTCAGATGCTGAAAAAGCAGCATCACATCCAAGAATTCTTATAGCTCCAAATATCAGTATGTATTAACTTGATGTCCCTCTTTTGGTTGCTTACAACTGCAATGGGAGGCCAAACTCTAAAGCAAGCACTTCATCTCATGAGACCTGAAATGAAGCCAAGCCAGATGCTATGCAGAATCTTGAGCAGTAGATTTCATTCATAAACAAGGCTAAAGAGTCAGGAGTTGCCTATGTGTCTACATGGTCATGGTGATATTAGTGTAGGAAAGGACTCTTGGTTTCTCAAGAAACTGATCATAAATTACTGCTACGCATTCTTGAGAAGGAATAATTGGAGAGCGATAACAACATTGACTGTTCCCCATACAAATTTACTATAAATTGGCACGACTTACATGGTATAGCGAATCTCGACTACTTTTTGGGCAGTCAAAGGTTATTTATTTATTTTTTCTTTTTAAACTCAGAAATCATACTATTTGCAAGTAACTAGAATCACAAGGATATGCATCAGTTAATGTATGGTTTTGTTAGTGATGGAGAACTGATGGAAAATAAATTTGCCAAACAAGCTGAGATAGAAAATAGATTGCATATATATTTCTGCTCGTATGTGTTTTCTCATCCATCCAAATTAAATATCCCAGTATATGTCTCTCTCTATTTCTACACAAGAAACATTCTAATAAAATATCCATGTCTTCTCTCTCTCTCACTTCCTCCCCACAACAAACATTCTCTCTCCCTCCCTCCCCATAAGAAATATTGGGGCAAGGCTATAGCGACGTGCATAGTCGTAATTTTGCAAGCATAATAATACTTTTTTTAAGCTCATTTTTCTCCTTACGTACAAACTTATGCCTTAGATTGTTTTTAATAGGTTTGATCTTTTGTATCATAAATCCAAACCATCAACTAGTATCATTAAAATAAAAATCATATAATATGCTAGCATTTCTTAAATCAAGATAAATGAAATACTATCCTTTCTAATTATATGTCCGAACTAGATACGACATTGATGAAGCCGAATCTCAACACACCATATGGCCATTGACATACCTGCTAGTTGCCGACATGCAATCACAAATGCATACTTTCTTGAAGATAAAATGATACAATATGCTAACTTTTCTTAAATCAATATAAATGAAAAACTATCTTTTCTAATTATATGTCCAGATAGGATATAATATCAATGAAACCAAATCTCGTCACACTTTTTGGCCATTGATAAATTTCCTTAGTAAAATAATAACAAAAGTTAAAAATAATTATGATATGTCTACTATTATTTGGAATATATATAGATGTTTCATATATGTCCTCGTGACATTTTGTAATACATTAATTATGTTTTATAATACACCCTCAAGTAGGAAATAAAGGTAGAAATAAAGGTGTGACATGGCTTTTTCCACTAGTAAGAAGGATCTTTATTACAACAACAAAGTTCTCTAATAGGTGGCACACATTTCCCTCCTCTTCTAAATCCAAGATTATGGCATGTCATGTTGCATCATGAAACATCTTCACATAATCCAAGACAATCATTAGCTTCTTTTGCTGCAACGACAAATAATTTTTGAATTAGAATGCACATTCATGCTAGCATGCACAAATATTTGGCTAGAATTTGAGAATAACTAAGTTGTGCAATATGAATATGTTGAATATAAAAGAATAATGTTTAGAGGCCTTCATATCAATATGTTCTTCCTTTTTTCTCCATCAAAATGGAAGAAGATGTATATCATAAGTGAAGAATATAGAAAGAACTATGATGGCCACTGATTGGTAGTGGAAGAGGAAAAGGAAGCCATGTCAAACTTCTGGATCTAGTTTGAGAGTTTGCACCAAGGGTTCAAATTTATATTTATCCAAGATGTTTGTTTTGGGGAGCAATTTTGCCGGCTTAAGGGATTTTGTCTCCTTAAACAGCTAGCTGCTATATATTGCATCGTTTTCATAATAGTTTCTAAAATCCAATTAATATGATGGTAACATTTTATTTTGTTCCATTTCTTCATGGCATCTTAACTAATGCTAGTGAATTAAGTGACTTGGCAACCATTATTTTGTAACATATTCTAAACAATTGATCGATTAAATCTTTCAATAAGCTCGCTTCAAAAGTTGAACAAAGGGATCGTGAAAAAAATTAATGGTGATATGCATGGAACGCTTAATACCATCAATAAAATTGGAACACATGATTTAATCTTTCTTCATTATCTTGAAATGTTGAATATCTGTTGTTTTGTAGTCACGATGTAAATCTTTTTGATGAAATTTAGTGACTTTTAAACTTATTTAGAAAAATACACAATTGAATGGCATGTTGAACTTTATGCTTTTTGTGGCAGTGTCTTGGCTTATATTAGTTTTATATTTTAAAAGCCGCAATTTATGGTGGTAGGATGGATATCATGGCCAGGCAGGAGCATAACCCTATTTTTGAGGAACCAAGCCTCAAGTCTAAGTTCTCTCACCATGTCTTACTGGGTTAAATCTTTCTTGATAATATTACGTGAAGGCTATCCCTCTGACCAACTTTTATCTATACTTGCAAAGACAACCAACATTTTGGAGTATAAGCTAACAAACATATTTAAAATTACATCAGAACTAGAAATCCATCTCTAGTTAGAAATAGTGAGCATACCTTGGATAGAAATTATACAACGATGAGCACTAACTGAAGCAAAATATATTGACACACCTTTGCATCATATGCATGGAATAATTAACACTGTGGCTAGTTGAAATACTTGTGCCAATTTTGCTAAATTTGAAACCACAAACCTCTCATAAACTACATGTGAACTTGATTTCCCTAGCTATGAATCAAGAATCTTCTATGGGGAGCTTATTGAAATCCCTAACTCTTTGGAAGTGTTAGATGATGACTTCAAATGTTTGAGAAGGTTCGTGAATATAGATTATATTGAATAAGATAAGAACTAAAATGTGCACCGAGTGGTTTCACGAGACCAATCGTTGAGATACTGAGGTCTCTATCTAAGGTGAATGAAATTATTTCGAAATAAGCTTGGGTGTTTATTGTTGCTTGTGGTCCAAATAAAAGATACATTATAACTAATTTTCAGAGTGGGACAACATTAGGCATATTTTTTCTAAAGGAAGAAAATACACTTGGGTCAACATGGTTGAGGATCTGGTTATGACAAAATCAGACAGGTTTTCCTTCGACCTACAATAGGAAGCTCTTTATCATCTTGCTCTCTCACCCACCCTCGCTAACCCTTGTTTAGACCATATTCCAATAGGATTACACTTGCACGAAAAGAATTTAAATATTTTTATTTTTAAATTTAAAAAATGATAGATTAAAGAAGGATGACCATGATTAGTGTTTGAAAATTGAGATAGATGATTATTCATGTAATTGTATTGATTATTTGGATTAAGATATGATCCATGTTAGGATGCACAAGGATAAATAGAGATCATCTGCTCCAATATTTCAATTCCTACTTTGAATATTAGGGGATAATATATTGGAGCTGCACTAGGTGTAAGCTTCAAGTTTGAATGACTCTCAAACTAATTCGATGGGATGGAGAATGAAGTAGCATTTTAAATCTTACAACATTTTAAATGAGATGGATAGAGATAATGAACATTATTGATGGGAGATGTCGACACAAGTTAAAAATTTTCCATACCCACCTCCCTCTTGAGCCAGACCCAAATTGAAGAAGTAAATTGGCCTATTAACTTGAGACAGAAAATAGGTTGTCCACATATTACGGTCCCTACTGATGTTGATTTTGTTCTTTCTTTGATATTCTTTCATGCGACATCTATCTTAAAAACATACAGAAAAATAGTTCATAAAGGATGCACATCAATGGTAGCCAACTTACTATTATAAGAAACACATCCTTTCGGTTATCATGATTTTTGTCTTATTTGAAGCTTATCATTTTCATAAACTAGCTAAAGTAGGTCATCTGAAGAGAGGAGGGCTCACTACTTGCATGTGTTTCATCTATGATTTTGGAAAATTGGATGGCTAAAAATTTTATTCACCTTGGCCTCCTACCAAACAATCATAGACATGCCCTATTTCCCTATGCACTGTCTATTTTTTGGCTTCATTATTTGACATTAATTGCATCTATTCCTTGTCGGATGTGTCTGCTCTTGCATCTGAAAGAAATATCCAGTCTTTCCCTCTCGATCATTACAAGAAATGTTGGGACATGGCTATAGACATGCATAATAATAACTTCACATACAATTGTAATTCTTTTTCTTTTTATTTGTCCTTCTTGTTTTTACAAACTTATGTCTCAGATTATTTTCAGTAGGCTTGACTTTTGCATTGTAAATCCAAACCATTATCATCAAATATAAAATCATATAATATGCTAGCATTTTTGAAATCAATATAAATGAAAAACTATCTTTTCTCATTACATGTCCAAACTGGATTCAATATCGATGAAACCAAATCTCATCAGATCTTTTGGCCGTTGATAAATTTTTTTCATAAAATAATAAAAATTTACTGTTAAAAATAATTATGATGTGTCAATTATCTTGAATATATAAAGTTGTTTAACTCATATATGTCCTCATGAAATTTTGTAATACATTAATTATAGTCTATGACGCACCATCAAGTGGAAAATGGGGGGGGGAAGGGATAGAAAAGGTATATTGCAGCAACAGAGTTCTAGAATTGGTGGCACGCATTCTCCTCCTCTTTGAGTCCAAGAAAATGGCATGTTGTATTGCACCGCGGAAAATCTTCACATGATCCAAGACAATCATACTCTGCTTTGCTGCAACAACAAAAAAAATTTGAATTAGAATACACATTTACATCTACAAGCATAAATGTTTACCTCATCCATGAGCATAAGTTCTGCTACATGAATGTCGAATATAAAAAAATAATATATTTTGGCTTTCATGTCTACATGTTCTTCTTATTTTCTCCATTGAAATTGAAGATATGCACCATAAGCAATGAACATAGAAAGAACTGTTATGGCCATTAAAATTTTATGGACAACGAAAGAAGAAGAGGAAGCCATGCCGAACTTCTTGATCTAGTATGAGAGTATGCATCATGGATTCAAATTTATATTTGTCCAGTATGTTTCTTTTGCGTAGTAATTATGGTTTTCTCATGGGGGTTTTGTTTCCTTTAATTGCTATTAGCTATGGTTTACTGTATCATTTTCATAAGAGTTTCTAATATCTAACTAATAGGATGGTAATGTTTTATTTTGTTTCATTGCTTCAAGGCATCTTAATTAATATAGTGAATTAAATGACTTGGTAGCCATTATTTTGCAACATATTTGAGAACAATAGATCGATTATTAGACAATAAGTATAATTCGTAGTCAAGATAAAATCATTTCTAAGTCTCTTACAATAAGGCTTGCTCCATCATTGGATAATACAATTGTAATGCCCCAATCAATCAAAGACCCAACTGCATGAATCTTAAAGCAGGACTAAATTAAAAAAAGAGAGGACTCCAAAAGGTAGTCTTCTCTTCCTTTGAAATTTCACTTGTTGGACTCCTAATCGGAGTCTGAATCAAAAGTCAGAAGGGAGTCTAACACATACCCCCTCGATGCCTATTTAAAGGGTTGAAGTTCCATTGGAAACCCACCTCAGACGGCCTCCAAATCATCGCCAAGAAGAAAAGATCTTTCTCTTCCGTGCTCACCAAAATCATGATCGAGCATCGTCAGGAAAGTTGGTAACAGTTGGAAATAGTTGATCAACCTTCCCCCTTTCCTTTTAGTCTTAGCTCATAGATTTTGGTGACGAATCATCAGATTTTGTAAAAAAAAAAAAGATTTGGAAAATCCCAATTTTTACCCTAGGTTTCACCCCTCCTCTTCTTGATTTTCAATGCCAGTGGTCTCCGCTGACCATCAGTTTGAATTCTTTAGGCTGCACCGTTACAGCCTCAATTATCGTCAGCCACCATTGCATCAACTGTGGCCTTCGATCTAAAAACAAAGAGGGACCACAAGGTCCCTATTTTTCCAAAGAACCCATGAGAAGAAAGAAAGGGAAAAAAAAGAAAAAGAAAAAGAAGAAAAAGAAAAGAATGGAGAGAATATCTCTCTCTTCCCTCTCTATTTCTCTCCCTAGAATTGCCCCTCTCAACCTTCTCTCTCTAGTTTCTCTCTATAGATTTTCTCACCCTAAAATTATTTCTCTCTATGATGATTTCTATCTCTAAGATCAATCTAGTGAAAGTCTTTCTTTTGATGATTTGATTGAACTTATTAAAGGGTCCTGATCTGCATTTGTTGGACAGTGTGCTGAAATCCACCTTCGTCAGATCTAGATACCATCATATTTGGTCTATCTGATCTTTATAGAGTCAATTGTATCTTAATCTGATCTTGATTAAATAAAATTATTTGATATAACTAATCTTTGATCATCGAGCATCATGTTGGCCTCCATCTTGACTTTTATTGAACACTACTGATTTAATCATACTTGATCGAGTAAAGTTAACATGATTAGACTGATCCAGATCATAGGATGCGACTATCGTTTATCATGTCTTCCTTGATTATTTATATCTTTTGTAATTATTAGACTTAATTATATTTTTTATGGTAATTCTTTTTATGGGATTGAGATAAAATTTTTGAAGACATTATATGGGAACATTGGGTACCATGTTAGGCTCATCGCTAGCTTCTTAATTGGACAAACTATATCGTTTCTTGGATCAATATGGCAGTTTGCAGTGATTACATGGAATGGTTCTTTTTGTACCATGGCATGGCACTTGTTAGTCCACCATCCAGGTGATGCACTCCGGTATTTTCATTGTTTTCAAAGTGAACAGATGCATCTCACATGGGCAAAACTAATGCTCTTGATACTTTGTGTTGTCCAAATTGATTTTGAAGATTCTACTCTTGTCAAGATAAGGAATATGGTAGTTTGAGTGCCAAAGCTTCCTATTTGTTTTGTTTATGTCTTAGGAGAGGATGCTGGGATTAAAGTCCAGATGTCATGTCCCAACTATCTCATGGCTATGGTTGATTCTCACATCCCCGCAAGGAGAAAATGAGATGTCTGGGTGATGGTGGTTTACATAGAGATAGTTGGCATTGACCATCCTTCGCTTGAATTCTACAATGAGAACATTAACTAGACTTGATTCTGGGTACTACCTTAATTAGTAGCAATAAGTTTTTATAATTACACCATTTGAAATAGGTTAAGGGGGAAGACTAGTATTTTTTAATCAATTAGCATTTGTGTAATTCAAACATGGCTGCTTAATTATATAGTTATGGCTATTAGGATGTATGGAAAGAGCATCACTAAAAATTTGAACAGCTACTTCTTGAGAGTCTTTGGAAGTTCATTCATCGAGATGCCAAGAACACTTATCCAAGAGTGATGGAGATAGTGATTCAGATGCCGAAAAAGCAGCATCACATCCAAGAATTCTCATAGCTCCAAATAGCAGTATGTATTAACTTGATGTCCCTCTTTTGGCTGCTTACAACTGCAATGGGAGGCCAAACTCTAAAGCAAGCACTTCATCTCATGAGACCTGAATGAAGCCATGCCAGATGCTATGCAGAATCTTGAGCAGTAGATTTCATTCATAAACAAGGCTAAAGAGTCAGGAGTTGTCTACGTGTCTCCTTGGTCATGGTGATATTAGTGTAGGAAAGGACTCTTGGTTTCTCAAGAAACTGATCATAAATTACTGCTACGCATTCTTGAGAAGGAATAATAGGAGAGCGATAACAACATTGACTGTTCCCCATACAAATTTACAGTAAATTGGCAAGACTTACATGGTTTAGCGAATCTCGACTGCTTTTTGGGCAGTCAAAGGTTATTTATTTATTTATATTTTTTTTGAACTCAGAAATCATACTATTGCAAGTAACTAGAATCACAAGGACATGGATCAGTTAATGTATGGTTTTGTTAGTGATGGAGAACTGATGGGAAATAAATTTGCCAAACAAGTTGAGATAGAAAATAGATTTCCCACAGATTACAGTACCTATTAATGCTAGTTCTAGTTCTGTTGCTTTGTTCTTCTTTCATGTGACATCTATCTTAAGAAAGATGCTGGACTAAGCAACAGTTGAGTTGTATATTCAAAAATATTTCACGAAGGATATCAGCACATCCAGTTTGTTGAACCTACTGTTATAAGAAACACATCCTTCCTGTTATCCTGTATTTCATCATATTTGAAGCTTATCATTTTCATAAATTGGCTAAAAGAAGGTCATCTAAAGAGATGAGGGCTTGTTACTTGCATGTGTTCTGACTATAATTTTGAAAAAATGGATGTCTAAAAGTCTCTGTTCATCTTGGGCTCCAGCTCTAATAATGATAAATTAGGTCTTTTTCCCGTATGCACTATCTGTTTGCATGCTTTACTGTCCAACATAGATTGCATATATATTCCTGCTCGTATGTGTTTTCTCATCCATCCAAATTAAATATCCCAGTATATGTCTCTCTCTGTTTCTACACAAGAAACATTCTAATGAAATATCCATGTATTCTCTCTCTCTCACTTCCTCCCCACAACAAACATTCTCTCTCCCTCACTCCCCATAAGAAATATTGGGGCAAGGCTGTAGTGACGTGCATAGTTGTAATTTTGCAAGCATAATAACACTTTTTTTAAGCTCATTTTTCCTCCTTACATACAGACTTATGCCTTAGATTGTTTTTAATAGATTTGATCTTTTGTATCATAAATCCAAACCATCAACTAGTATCATTAAAATAAAAATCATATAATATGCTAGCATTTCTCAAATCAAGATAAATGAAATACTATCCTTTCTAATTATTTGTCCAAACTAGATACGACATTGATGAAGCCGAATCTCAACACACCATTTGGCCCTTGACACACCTGCTAGTTGTCGACATACAATCACAAATGCATACTTTCCTGAAGATAAAATGATACAATATGCTAACTTTTCTTAAATCAATATAAATGAAAAACTATCTTTTCTAATTATATGTCCAGATAGGATATAATATCAATGAAACCAAATCCCGTCACACTTTTTGGCCATTGATAAATTTTCTTAGTAAAATAATAACAAAAGTTAAAAATAATTATGATATGTCTATCATTATTTGGAATATATATAGATGTTTCATATATGTCCTCGTGACATTTTGTAATACATTAATTATGTTTTATAATGCACCCTCAAGTAAGAAATAAAGGTAGAAATATAGGTGTGACATGGCTTTTTTCCACTAGTAAGAATGATCTTTATTACAGCAACAAATTTCTCTAATAGGTGGCACACATTTCCCTCCTCTTCTAAATCCAAGATTATGGCATGTCATGTTGCATCATGAAACATCTTCACATAATCCAAGAGAATCATAAGCTTCTTTTGCTGGGACAACAAAATAATTTTTGAATTAGAATGCACATTCACGCTAGCATGCACAAATATTTAGCTAGAATTTGAGAATAACTAAGGTGTGCAATATGAATATGTTGAATGTAAAAGAATAATGTTTAGAGGCCTTCATATCTACATGTTCTTCCTATTTTCTCCATCGAAATGGAAGAAGATGTATACCATAAGTGAAGAACATGGAAAGAACTATGATGGCCACTTATTGGCAGTGGAAGAGGAAAAGGAAGCCATGTCGAACTTCTAGATCTAGTTTGAGAGTATGCACCAAGGGGTCAAATTTATATTTATCCAAGATGTTTGTTTTGGGAAGCAATTATTGTCGGCTTAAGGGATTTTGTCTCCTTAAACAGCTAGCTGCTATATATTGCATCGTTTTCATAAGAGTTTCTAAAATCTAATTAATATGATGGTAACATTTTATTTTGTTCCATTTCTTCATGGCATCTTAACTAATGCTAGTGAATTAAGTGACTTGGCAACCATTATTTTGTAACATATTCTAAACAATTGATCAATTAAATCTTTCAATAAGCTCGCTTCAAAAGTTGAACAAAGGGATGGTGAAGAAAAATTAATGGCAATATGCATGGAATGCTTAATACCATCAATAAAATTGGAAGTCATGATTTAATCTTTCTTCATTATCCTGAAATGTTGAATATCTGTTGTTTTACAGTCACGATGTAAATCTTTTTGATGAAATTTAGTGACTTTTAAACTGATTAAAAAAATACACACTTGAATGGCATGTTGAACTTCATGCTTTTTGTGGCAGTGTCTTGGCTTACATTAGTTTTACATTTTGAAAGCCGCAATTTATGGTGGTAGGATGGATATCATGGCCAGGCAGGAGCATAACCCTATTTTTGGGGAACCAGCCTCAAGTCTAAGTTCTCTCACCATGTCTTACTGAGTTAAATCTTTCTTGATAATATTACGTGAAGGCTATCCGTCTGACCAACTTTTATCTATACTTGCAAAGACAACCAACATTTTGGAGTATAAGCTAACAAACATATTTAAAATTACATCAGAACTAGAAATCCATCACTAGTTAGAAATAGTGAGCATACCTTGGATAGAAATTATACAACTATGACCACTAACTGATGCAAAAAATATAGACACACCTTTGCACCATACGCATGGAACAATTAACACAGTGGCAAGTTGAAATACTTGTACCAATTTTGCTAAATTTGAAACCACAAACCTCTCATAAACTATATGTGAACTTGATTTCCCAAGCTATGAATCAAGAATCTTCTATGGGGAGCTTATTGAAATCCCTAACTCTTTGGAAGTGTTAGATGATGACTTCAAATATTTGAGAAGGTTAGTGAATATAGATTATATTGAATAAGATATGATCTAAAATATGCACCGAGTGGTTTCACGAGGCCAATCGTTGAGATACTGAGGTCTCTATCTAAGGTGAATGAAATTATTTCGAAATAAGCTTGGGTGTTTACTGTTGCTTGTGGTCCAAATAACAGATACATTATAACTAATTTTCAGAGTGGGACAACATTAGGCAAATTTTTTCTAAAGGAAGAAAATACACATGGGTCAACATGCTTGAGGATCTGGTTATGACAAAATCAGACAGGTTTTCCTTCGACCTACAATAGGAAGCTCTTTATCATCTTGCTATCTCACCCACCCTCGCTAACCCTTGTTCAGACCATATTCTAATAGGATTACACTTGCACTAAAAGAATTTAAATATTTTTATTTTTAAATTTGAAAAATAATAGATTAAAGAAGATGACCTTGATTAGTGTTTGAAAATTGAGATAGATGATTATTCACGTAATTGTGTTGATTATTTGTATTGAGATATGATCCATGTTAGGCTGCACAAGGATAAATAGAGATCATCTGCTCCAATATTTCAATTCCTACTTTGAATATTAGGGGATAATATATTGGAGCTGCACTAGGTGTAAGCTTCAAGTTTGAATGACTCTCGAAACTAATTCGATGGGATGGAGAACGAAGTAGCATTTTAAATCTTACAACATTTTATATGGCATGGATAGAGATAATGAACGTTATTGATGGGAGATGTCGACACAAGTTATAAAATTTTCCATACCCACCTCCCTCCTGAGCCAGACCCAAATTGAAGAAGTAAGTTTGCCTATTAACTTGAGACAGAAAATAGGTTATCCATATATTACGGTCCCTACTGATGTTGATTTTGTTCTTTCTTTGATGTTCTTTCATGCGACATCTATCTAAAAACTACGAAAAATAGTTCAAAAGGATGCAATCAATGGTAGCAACTTACTATTATAAGAAACACATCCTTTCGGTTATCATGATTTTTGTCTTATTTGAAGCTTATCATTTTCGTAAACTAGCTAAAGTAGGTCATCTGAAGAGAGGAGGATAATAGAGATCATCTTCTCCAATATTTCAATTCCTAATTTGAATATTAGGGGATAATATATTGGAGCTGCACTAGGTGTAAGCTTCAAGTTTGAATGACTCTCGAAACTAATTCGATGGGATGGAGAATGAAGTAGCATTTTAAATCTTACCACATTTTAAATGGGATGGATAGAGATAATGAACATTATTGATGGGAGATGTCGACACAAGTTATAAAATTTTCCATACCCACCTCCCTCCTGAGCCAGACCCAAATTGAAGAAGTAAATTGCCTATTAAGTTGAGATAGAAAATAGGTTGTCCACATATTATGGTCCCTACTGATGTAAGGAGAAAATGAGATGTCTGGGTGATGGTGGTTTACATAGAGATAGTTGGCATTGACCATCCTTCGCTTGAATTCTACAATGAGAACATTAACTAGACTTGATTCTGGGTACTACCTTAATTAGTAGCATTAAGTTTTTATAATTACACCATTTCAAATAGGTTAAGGGGGAAGACTAGTATTTTTTAATCAATTAGCATTTGTGTAATTCAAACATGGCTGCTTAATTATAGTTATGGCTATAAGGATATAAGGAAAGAGCATCACTAAATATTTGCACAGCTACTTCTTGAGAGTCTTTAAAAGTTCATTCATCGAGATGCCCAAGAACACTTATCCAAAAGTGATGGAGATAGTGATTCAGATGCTGAAAAAGCAGCATCACATCCAAGAATTCTCATAGCTCCAAATATCAGTATGTATTAACTTGATATCCCTCTTTTGGCTGCTTACAACTGCAATGGGAGGCCAAACTCTAAAGCAAGCACTTCATCTCATGAGACCTGAAATGAAGCCATGCCAGATGCTATGCAGAATCTTGAGCAGTAGATTTCATTCATAAACAAGGCTAAAGAGTCAGGAGTTGTCTACATGTCTCCTTGGTCATGGTGATATTAGTGTAGGAAAGGACTCTTGGTTTCTCAAGAAACTGATCATAAATTACTGCTACGCATTCTTGAGAAGGAATAATAGGAGAGCGATAACAACATTGACTGTTCCCCATACAAATTTACTGTAAATTGACACGACTTACATGGTTTAGCGAATCTCGACTACTTTTTGGACAGTCCAAGGTTATTTATTTATTTTTTCTTTTTGAACTCAAAAATCATACTATTTGCAAGTAACTAGAATCACAAGGATATGCATCAGTTAATGTATGGTTTTGTTAGTGATGGAGAACTGATGGAAAATAAATTTGCCAAACAAATTGAGATAGAAAATAGATTGCATATATATTCCTGCTCGTATGTGTTTTCTCATCCATCCAAATTAAATATCCCAGTATATGTCTCTCTCTGTTTCTACACAAGAAACATTCTAATAAAATATCCATGTCTTCTCTCTCTCTCACTTCCTCCCCACAACAAACATTCTCTCTCCCTCCCTCCCCATAAGAAATATTGGGGCAAGGCTGTAGCGACATGCATAGTCATAATTTTGCAAGCATAATAATACTTTTTTTAAGCTCATTTTTTCTCCTTACGTACAAACTTATGCCTTAGATTGTTTTTAATAGGTTTGATCTTTTGTATCATAAATCCAAACCATCAACTAGTATCATTAAAATAAAAATCATATAATATGCTAGCATTTCTTAAATCAAGATAAATGAAATACTATCCTTTCTAATTATATGTCCGAACTAGATACGACATTGATGAAGCCGAATCTCAACACACCATATGGCCATTGACATACCTGCAGTTGTCGACATGCAATCACAAATGCATACTTTTTTGAAGATAAAATGATACAATATGCTAACTTTTCTTAAATCAATATAAATGAAAAACTATCTTTTCTAATTATATGTCCAGATAGGACATAATATCAATGAAACCAAATCTCGTCACACTTTTTGGCCGTTGATAAATTTCCTTAGTAAAATAATAACAAAAGTTAAAAATAATTATGATATGTCTACTATTATTTGGAATCTATATAGATGTTTCATATATGTCCTCATGACATTTTGTAATACATTAATTATGTTTTATAATACACCCTCAAGTAGGAAATAAAGGTAGAAATATAGGTGTGACATGGCTTTTTCCACTAGTAAGAAGGATCTTTATTACAACAACAAAGTTCTCTAATAGGTGGCACACATTTCCCTCCTCTTCTAAATCCAAGATTATGGCATGTCATGTTGCATCATGAAACATCTTCACATAATCCAAGACAATCATTAGCTTCTTTTGCTGCAACAACAAAATAATTTTTGAATTAGAATGCACATTCACGCTAGCATGCACAAATATTTGGCTAGAATTTGAGAATAACTAAGGTGTGCAATATGAATATGTTGAATATAAAAGAATAATGTTTAGAGGCCTTCATATCAATATGTTCTTCCTTTTTTCTCCATCGAAATGGAAGAAGATGTATATCATAAGTGAAGAATATAGAAAGAACTATGATGGCCACTGATTGGCAGTGGAAGAGGAAAAGGAATTCATGTCGAACTTCTGGATCTAGTTTGAGAGTTTGCACCAAGGGTTCAAATTTATATTTATCCAAGATGTTTGTTTTGGGGAGCAATTTTGCCGGCTTAAGGGATTTTGTCTCCTTAAACAGCTAGCTGCTATATATTGCATCGTTTTCATAATGGTTTCTAAAATCCAATTAATATGATGGTAACGTTTTATTTTGTTCCATTTCTTCATGGCATCTTAACTAATGCTAGTGAATTAAGTGACTTGGCAACCATTATTTTGTAACATATTCTAAACAATTGATCGATTAAATCTTTCAATAAGCTCGCTTCAAAAGTTGAACAAAGGGATCGTGAAGGAAAATTAATGGTGATATGCATGGAATGCTTAATACCATCGATAAAATTGGAAGACATGATTAATCTTTCTTCATTATCTTGAAATGTCGAATATCTTTTGTTTTGTAGTCACGATGTAAATCTTTTTGATGAAATTTAGTGACTTTTAAACTTATTTAGAAAAATACACACTTGAACGGCATGTTGAACTTTATGCTTTTTGTTGCAGTGTCTTGGCTTACATTAGTTTTATATTTTAAAAGCCGCAATTTATGGTGGTAGGATGGATATCATGGCCAGGCAGGAGCATAACCCTATTTTTGGGGAACCAAGCCTCAAGTCTAAGTTCTCTCACCATGTCTTACCGAGTTAAATCTTTCTTGATAATATTACATGAAGGCTATCCGTCTGACCGACGTTTATCTATACTTGCAAAGACAACCAACATTTTGGAGTATAAGCTAACAAACATATTTAAAATTACATCGGAACTAGAAATCCATCTCTAGTTAGAAATGTTGAGCACTAACTGAAGCAAAATATATTGACACACATTTGCATCATATGCATGGAATAATTAACACTGTTGCTAGTTGAAATACTTGTGCCAATTTTGCTAAATTTGAAACCACAAACCTCTCATAAACTACATGTGAACTTGATTTCCCTAGCTATGAATCAAGAATCTTCTATGGGGAGCTTATTGAAATTCTAACTCTTTGGAAGTGTTTGATGATGACTTCAAATATTTGAGATGGTTAGTGAATATAGATTATATTGAATAAGATAAGAACTAAAATATGCACTGAGTGGTTTCACGAGACCAATCGTTGAGATACTGAGGTCTCTAAGGTGAATGAAATTATTTCGAAATAAGCTTGGGTGTTTACTGTTGCTTGTGGTCCAAATAAAAGATACATTATAACTAATGTTGGGTATAAAATACCCCCCAACCGAAGTTCATGATAGGAGTGACCCTCTAGGGATTCTACCGACTTCCGACCTTCGACGACATCTTTTCGAACCTCTCTGGCGGCCGAGCCTCCGCAACACTCTCAAGTTTTGCTGATGGATAAGCACCCACCAGCGTCGATCAGATTCCTCACGACGGACGGACTCCACCCAAGTTTCCACGATGATCGACCACCTTCTAGACTTCGTCCGAACTCCTATGGGAGTCGGACTTCATCTCCGACTCCGGCTGCAGGAAGACTTCGTCTGGACTTCTACAGGAGCTGGACTTCATCCCTGACTTCAATTGCAGGTAGACTTCGTTCGGACTCCTACGGGAGCCGGACTTTGTCTCCGACTTCGATTGCAGGTAGACTTCGTCCGGACTGCTACGGGAGCCGGACTTCATCCCCGACTTCGATTGTAGGTAGACTTCGTCCGGACTCCTACGGGAGTCGGACTTCGTCCCCGACTTCAATTACAGGTAGACTTCGTCCGAACTGCTACGGGAGCCGGACTTCATCTCTGACTCCGGCTGCAGGAAGACTTCGTACGGACTCCTATGGGAGCCGGACTTCATCCCCGACTTCAATTGCAGGTAGACTTCGTTCGGACTCCTACGGGAGCCGGACTTCATCCCCGACTCTGGCTGTAGGAAGACTTCAGCCGGACTCCTACGGGAGCCGGACTTCATCCCCGATTCCAACTGCGGGTAGACTTCGTTCGGGCTCCCACGAAAGTCGAACTTCTGCCCTAAATTCCTGTCGCAGGTAGATCTCACCCTGAACTCCTACAAGGGCCGGACTCTGAGCTTCTACTGCAAGTGACCCACTCCGAGTTTCCACTGTAAACGATCTACTTCAAATTTCTACCACGAGCGGTCCGTGCCGGATTCCCACCGTAAGCCTTCACCTGAGCTTCCATTATGGATGAATTCCTTTTGGATCCTTGTTGCAGACAGACCTTGGTCGAGACTCCTTGACAAATGATCTCCATCCGAGCTTCTACGGAGATCGGACTCTGACTGAACTTCTATAAGCGGGCAAATGCCGTGCTCATGGAATCCAGTAGCTGGACCCCTCCGACGGATGAACCTCTCCAGCACCATCCGGCATCCACCGCCGGTCGACCCTCTGTCGAAGTCTGCACGAAATCAGACTGCATCTGCAGAAAGCCTCTGACCGAGCTCTCACGACAAGTGGTCCTCGCCTGCAGCCTTAACGCTCAAGGCACCCAACAGGATTTGCAACATCCGAGCTCCTCTCGGATGGATGGCTACCTCTCTCCGCCAGGCACCTCAATCAAGCTTCGACCGACAGGCCCTGACCCCCTGGCAGCCCGCAGCAACGGCCATGACTCTGCTCCACCTCCTGCGATGGATCCAACGTGGCTCCATCACTCCCTGGCAGGCCTCAATAATGGCCATGACTCTGCTCCACTTCCTGCGATGGATCTCACGTGGCTCCATCACTCCCTGGCAGACCACAGTAATGGCCACTACTCTGCTCCACTTCCTGCGATGGATACCGCACGGCTCCTCCACCCTCTGGTAAGTCACGACAACGGATGCCGCTCCACTCCCCGCAACAGACTCCACGTGGCATGTCCTGATGATGGCCACGATTTCACTCCACTACTCTTCACAACAAACTCCTTCTGAACCCGAGCAGCCCACTGTCAGACGGTTACAAACATCGCTATCAGTCTGTTGCCCCCTCCGCCTATAAAAGGGGGACCCAGATACGTTATTCTTTAAGCTCTAATTTCTATCCCAAAAACTCTGCTAAAATTTTCGTTCGAGCACTCCATTCTTGTTGAGGCAGAGAACTGACTTGAGTGTCGGAGGGTCTTGCCGGAGCAACCCCAACTCCGGTTTAGACTTCTTTTGCAGGTCCCGATGGCGACCGCGACTCCCTCGACTCCAGCTTCTCCGATGCAGGCAGATTTTTGCACCAACAGGATTGGTACTAGCGGAAGGGGCTGAACCTTTGCAGTACCCTTGTTCTTAAAGGACCGCTCAACGGGACTGCCTCCGATCATCTTTTCCGACGTCCACTCCTCCTTCCCCCACTAGGTCTTCATCCGATGCCTCCTCGCAAAGCATCCACACGGCGATCCACGGCCTCCGTGGTCAGATCTCAGGCTCCGACCTCACCTCCAGTTTTCCAGCCTCCTCTCCCTCCGGTAACGGCAGTTGGCACGGAGAAATTTGACCTACTGGTGCGGCAGATCAGAGGCCTCACTGAAGCTGTGCAGGCCATGCAACAGCAGCAGCAGTCGCAGGCATCAGTGTGACTGGAGAGAGCATCGCCAGAACTCCAAAATCCGACGGCAGGATGGGCCACTTGGGCCAGTCGCCCCGTCTTTCCTGGAGAGATGAATCCGAGGGTGGAGAGCCCTCAGTCAGATCACGATTCCACCCTTGGAAGATCTCTACCTCCATTCTGCCAGAAGACCCTCGAGACCCATAGTTGAGAGGATTTTCTGGACCGAAGGCTCCAGGAGATGAACTGGCGGATCGAAGAACTCCGCCACGCTCCCCCCGCTTATGGTGAGGATATTTGTACTGACCCTCCCTTTTCTCAAATGATCATGCAGGAACCGATCCCGTCAAACTTCAAGCTCCCTCAATTTGAAAGCTACGACGAAACTTTGGACCTAGTTGACCACCTGGAGGCCTTCCGGACAATGATGCTGCTTCATGGAGTGCCTGACGCCATCCTATACCGAGCCTTCCCATCCACCTTGAAGGAGTGGCGAGAAATTGATACTCGGCACTGAGGTCGGGTACCATCATTTCCTTTGATCAGATGAGCCACCAGTTTGTGGCTCATTTTGTTAGCAGCCGGCATCCCCGGAAGGGTTCTGAGTCCCTCATCAACATCAAGCAGAGGGAGGGGGAGTCCATTTGGGCCTACATCAACCGTTTCAATATCGCCGCATTGGAGGTCCGAAACTTGGACCAATCGGTAGCGATGGCCGCTCTGAAAGGCGGCCTTCAGAAGAATGACCTTTTATTCTCCCTGGAAAAAAAGTACTCCAGGGATTTTCCTGATTTGTTGGCTCGGGCCGAAGGATACACCCGAGCAGAAGAAGCCTTCAAAATGAAGGATGAGGAGATCGCGAGAGAGCGGCAGACGGGAGGCCCGAGCAAGCCCGCAGTCGAAAAAGGGCCGAGAGAAGCTCGGCCACGTTCTCAAACTCCTCCCAGGCACAAATGCGCTCAGACTTCTCCCCGAGCACGCAGGCAGGGAAGCCCGGAGCATCGGGCTCGACGGGGCTCTCCTCCAGGAAGATTCCGTAGCTACGCCCCCCTCAATGCATCGAAGACCCAGGTGCTGATGGAAGTCAGAGAGCAGCTCACAAGGCCAGAAAGGATACACACACACACCTCGGAAAGCGCAATCCTAATAAGTTCTACCTCTACCATCGTGACCACGGCCACGACATGGAGGAATGCATTCAGCTCCGAGACGAGATCGAGGAGCTCATCCGACGAGGTTGGCTCGACAGGTTCATTCGGCACCGATCTGAGGGTAGAGAAGATCGGCCAAGGGCCCTGCCGCAACCTGAGCCGCCGAGGGAAGAGCAGCCCGAAGATCGACCTCCAATTGGGATCATCAACTCCATCTCTGGAGGACCTTGACAGGAAGCAGACCTTCCACGGCCCTGGGATTTGAAAACTTGTAAATGTATAACGAACGACCCTACTTTAAATTAAGATTCCTTTCAGATCTGCACATCTTTTTCTTTTTGGCATGGACTTGTAACGATAGGGGACGACCCCTTCGGACAACGAAAATAAACCCTAATGTGGGCAAATTTGAAGGTCTGATTATTTGTAGATCGGATGGGGGGAGAGGCCATACAGTGCCCATATGCGCCCCCACGACCATGTTAGGGACAGGAGGAGAACCTCGCCCTAACATGAGCAAAGTCGAAGGCCCGATTACCCTTAGATTGGATGGGGGGAGAGGCCCCACAATGCCCATATGTGCCCCCACAACCCTGTTAGGGACAAGAGGAGAACCTCGCCCTAACTTGAGCAAGGTCGAAGGCCCGATTACACTTAGACCGGATGGGGGGAGAGGCCATGCAGCGCTCATATGCGCCCCCACAGCCATGTTAGGGACAGGAGGAGAACCTCATCCTAACATGAGCAAAGTCGAAGGCCCGATTACCCTTAGATCGGATGGAGGGAGAGGCCCCGCAACGCCCATATGTGCCCCCACAGCCCTGTTAGGGACAGGAGGAGAACCTCGCCCTAACTTGAGCAAGGTCGAAGGCCTGGTTACACTTAGACTGGATGGGGGGAGAGACCCCACAACGTCCATATGTACTCCCATAGCCCCGTTAGAGACAAGAGGAGGACCTCGTCCTAACCTGAGCTGAAACCTATTACGTCAGAAATGGAGGAAGAACCTCGTTCTGACACCAATTAAGGTCTGGTTATTCAAAACCAGATAAGAAAAAGGAAACCTTCCCAGTGACCCCTCCGCGCTCTCGCTACCCTGCTAAGAGCAGGGGGAAAACCCTTACTCGAGAAAAGGAAAAAGGGAAGGAGTTAAAAAGGAAAGCGACGGACTGCATCAGCGACGAATGGAAAACCAATTGCATCAAAGATGCAAGGAACCTCATCTCAGTAAGGATTGGGGTTCTTATCAAAATCTCCGACCTTCAAGAAAGCTCTCAACATGAGCCAGAGATAAGGTGACTTCCTCAGGGCGATGATAAGCCCAGACCTCCAAGCTCGAACTCCGAAAGGAGGCGTCAAATCCGAGTGGTCCCAGACAAATCAGCGGCCATAAACAAAAGGATGGGTCAATGCGACAGCGATCGGGTACTTTCGAACGGCATCGATGTCGGACAATGCAAAAGCCGAAGGAAGCTTGGCAAATGACAATTCAACATATGAGTAAAAGAGGTAACAGAAAATTTCCTTTTCATGTCATTAATTAAGTATACATTACAGAGCCCTTGAGGCTGAAGAAGAAAGATGACAAGAAAAGCAAGCTGATGCGGCGACGACCAAGAATCTTCAGACGACATCGGCATCAAAAAGAAAAAGAAAAGCAACAACGCCAACAAACAAACAAGTGGCAAAAAAAGACACACAGAAGGACGAAAGACAAAAAGAGCCCTAAGGGGGCCCGGCTTCTTCCGACTTCAAACTTTCGGCTTCGACCATCATCAGGGAGTGCCTTAAGCTTTCGACTTCTTCTTCCAATTCCTTCTCTCTCATTAGCATCTCCATATATCTCTGATGAAGTCGCTGGCTTTCATTCTCCACCTCTCGACACCTCTTTCTCAGGACCTCGGATTCCGCCTCCGCATCCTTGACTGCCCGCTGCTCGTATACCAGCTGGATCTTCAATTGCTGCAGTTCGACCTTTCCCTCTCCAAGGGCGACAGATAGTTCTTCTACAGTTCTTCTCAGAGATTGGAGTTCGTCGGGATCCCGAACGGGAGCAAACTGAGCTCCTTCAGCTAGCTGCCTCTGAAGGCGGGCAACCTCGTCGGTCGCCATCCTAAGCTTCCCCCTATAGTCATCCACCTACTTGCACCAACCGGCACGGTATGCGTTATAGCTCGCCTCGGCATCCTGGAGCTGTTGCTGAAGGTCGGAGAACTTCTTCGACCATTTTAGATCACAATCGGCCCGAGTCAAAAGCCAGAACGAGCTTCCTTCCAACTGGCTAATCCTCTCCCGTGCAGCCAACAGCTCCACTCTGAGAGAGCTGATCTTGGCAGCTTGAGCCCAAGATCGATCGTTGGCGCGCTTCTTATGTTCCTCAAGCTCCTTCCCAAAGTTTGCTTTCCTCTGGCTGTACTCCATGATCCCCTTCATGTGGAGGTTCTGAAAGTAGGTGGCCTCAGAGTGGCTCTCCCTCAACTTGCAAAGTTCGCCCTCCATCTCCTTCACCCTTTTTGTTAAATGACAAACTTTCTTCTTCAGATGTTGGATCGTGGACTTCAGTGGAATCCCCTATGGTAGGGGAAGCACTTCGGCAGGACACTGCCATCGGGAGACAAAAGCGTCAAAGCGCATCTCATTGCAGAAAACAAAACAAAAAAAAAAGGGGGGAGCAGAGTGGAGAAGCCCTCCAAACGGAGAAACCCAATTTTATTAATTGAATATTTCTTAAAGACAAGAGGAAAAAAAAATTGCAATAAAAGAAAAATACAAAGTCAGAGATCTCAGACCTCTGAAATAGGAGTTGGGGAGCTCGATGTTCCCGGAAGGGGGGCTGCGGTGGCAGTAGCAGTGGGAGAGGGACCGGCTTCGTCTTCAGATGCCTCATCCAAGAAGCCGAGGTCGAGCTCGAGAAATTTCTTGGCTACCTTATCTTGATAGAGCTCAAATCCTTTGATGAATGCTTCTTGGCCGAACTTGACGTTCAGGTCCCTCATCTCCGCAGAGGCCTTGAACTCCTCCACCGCTAGAACCCTGGCCTCCGAGACCAGGATCGAAATCTGCTCCGTCAAATTTGCGACCTCGGCCTCCGCCTTTCTCACCATCTCCTCCGAGGTCTGCTTTTCTTTCTCCAGGGCCTCTTAGAGGGTGACTACCTCGGCTGTCTTTTCTTTGAGGCGAGCAACTTCGGCCTGATGACTCTCCTCCACCTGGATGGCATCCCTCCTTGCCCGGTTCGTCGCCTCGATATTAGCAAGGAGCTGGTGCCCGATCTGCAAGGATGGCTAGGAGATCAGAACGAAGGTTGAGAAGCTAATTAAATGAAGATGCAAAGGGAAGGAGGAAAGTGAATCTGTTTACCTCGAAAAAAGACCCTAGGGAGTCCCAAACCCGCTGTTCGGGATCGGCGTGATCAATCCTCTGGATGACTTCGGGCAGGATGCAGCCGTCGATCAGTTGCTTTATCAGGTCCCTGTCATTAAAGGGATTCTCTCCCGGCTCTCCTTCGGAACCAAGGGACTCTTCGATGGTGGCTCGACGGCTACTCACCCTGCGGGCCACCGACTTCCTTCTCCTCCCCCTCTCAACCCCTCGCGCCTCCTCGAAGCGGACCCCCGAAGCGGGAGCCTCAGTGGGGGAACTCCTTGAAGAGGCCCAAGGAGCCAGAGGTTCGATGTCTGAAGGAACATCGATCGTGAGGGCCGTCTGGGCGGGCGTGGCTGAGCTCGTCTCCTCCGTTCTGGCCTTCTTTGTCGATCCGGAGGCCACGGTGCCTTTCCTTTTGTGAGCCTTGAGGCCCCTGGCGAGCATCCGTGCTGCTTCGACGTCCATTCCTAAAAAAAAAAAAAAAGAGAGAAGAGAGAAGAAAAGAGATCAGTAATGGAATGGAAAAGGAAGAAGTGATGCGTAAAAAAAAAAAAAGAGAGAGAGAGAGAGAAGAAGAGCAGGAGAAAAGAAAAGGAAGGGAAAGATGGGATACTCGTAGGGCCCAGGGGGCTCAAGCCGATGTTGAACAAAAACTGCTCTTTCAGAAGGTTGGGAAGGGAAGGAGTTGAGTAACTAAGAAGTTTCCAGGCGGCCTGAAGGTCATCCTCCCCCAAGCTAGAAGTCCTGCGGACAGAGTCCCTTAGGGAGCCCCAAGGGGGCAATCTCAGCCTCAAGGTTGGGCATTGGACAAAGAGGTACTTCCCCTTCCAGTTGTGGATTAAAGAGGGAGCACCTTTCAGCAACCCCTTCTTGCCAAATTGGGGAGAGAAATACCACTAGTCCTTCATCGAGGGGTGGTGCTTGAAGGTGTAAAAATACCTAAACAAAGAAAGGGATGGCTGAACTTCGACTACATGGCAAAGGGAGAGGAACCCTATCAAAAACCTAAAGGAATTCGGTGCAACCGAAGCTAAAGAAATGTCTAAAAAATAGAAAAAGATGACGACGAAGGGTGGAAGCGGAAGCCAGAGTCCGGCACGGAAGGCCTCCTGATACAGGCAGAAACGGCCAGGTGGGGGGGTGCTAGCCCGGTCGGTGGGACCAGGAAGTTCCAGATCGTACTCCGGAGGAACTCCATACTGAACCCTTATCAGTAAAAGTTCATCCGGAGTCAGAGAATAGGGAATGGCACCCGGTGCAAAAATCGGGCGAGGCCCAGCCCTAGATGTGGGTTCGTCTACAGTGTGGGGGTTCTGGGGGGCTGAGGCAGACGAACTCCTGGAACCACTAGAGGCGGAGGTGCCGGAAGACATTTCGAACAAAGACCCTAAAAATCTTGGAGAAATCAAGCGGGACAAGAGACGAAAGGTTTGCGAGGGACCAAACCGGAGGAATGCGGCAGAAGAAAAATGGAGGAGAAAGGGCACCTAGATGGCAAGAAGAGAAACGAAAGTTTCGGGACTAACCTAGATCACTCCGAAAAATGCAGAGGGGCGAGGATAGGGATGACTTGAAGAACGCTTAGGGCCAAGGTGGATGCCAAAGGGGGTCAGAGCTCTCAGAGAGAAGGCAGACACCAACAGAACTCTCAGGCAGAATGAGACTCCTGAAGGCGGAAAGGTGGGTTTAAATAGACCCTGAGATCCGGCGCAATAATGATCACGGATCTCCCCAGGCTGACCCACACTCGCCACATGTCCCACTCGCCACCGCAGGTAGCTAAAAGTGGCTGACAGCTGACAGAGCCATTACTGCGCCATACCTGGGCCAACGCTCCAGTGAGAATTTCGAAAGGTCCCTTTGGATCGCCCCGATTTGAAAAGACTTCAGCACGCGCGCATTAAATGCCAGGATATCTGAAGGCGATCGTGCATAGGATTCAAGGGGACAACTTCGGCTGTGAAAATTTCTCTGTACTTCCTTTATTCGAAACTCAAACTCGAAAGTAGGAGGACTGGTGTTGGGTATAAAATACCCCTCAGCCGAAGTTCATGACAGGAGTGACCCTCTGGGGATTCTACCGACTTCCGACCTTCGACGACATCTTTTTGAACCTCTCTGGTGGCCGAACCTCCGCAACACTCCCAAGTTTTGCCGACGGATAAGCACCCACCAGCGTCGACCGGATTTCTCACGACGGATGGACTCCACCCAAGTTTCCACGATGATCGACCACCTTCTAGACTTCGTCCGGACTCCTACGGGAGTCGGACTTCATCCCCGACTCCGGCTGTAGGAAGACTTCATCCAGACTCCTACGGGAGCCGGACTTCGTCCCCGACTTCAATTGCAGGTAGACTTCGTCCGGACTCCTATGGGAGTCGGACTTCATCCCTAACTTCGATTGCAGGTAGACTTCGTCCGGACTCCTATGGGAGCCGGACTTCGTCCCCGACTTCGATTGTAGGTAGACTTCGTCCGGACTTCTACGGGAGCCGGACTTCATCCCCGACTTCAATTGTAGGTAGACTTCGTCCGGACTGCTACGGGAGCCAGACTTCATCCTCGACTCCGGCTGTAGGAAGACTTCATTCGGACTCCTACGGGAGCCGGACTTCATCCCCGACTTCAATTGCAGGTAGACCTCATCCGGACTCCTACGGGAGCCGGACTTCATCCCCGACTCTGGCTACAGGAAGACTTCAGTCGGACTCCTACGGGAGCCAGACTTCGTCCCCGATTCCAACTACGGGTAGACTTCATCCGGGCTCCCACGAAAGCCGGACTTCTACCCTAAATTCCTGTCGCAGGTAGATCTCACCCCGAACTCCTACAAGGGCTGGACTCCGAGCTTCTACTGCAAGCGACCCACTCTGAGTTTCCGCTGCAAACGATCTACTTCAAATTTCTACCATGAGCGGTCTGTGCCAGATTCCCACCGTAAGCCTTCACCTGAGCTTCCATTATGGATGAATTCCTTTCGGATCCCTATTGCAGACAGGCCTTAGCCGAGACTCCTCGACAAATGATCTCCATCCGAGCTTCTACGGAGATCGGACTCTGACTGAACTTCTATAAGCGGGCAAATGCCGCACTCATGGAATCCAGTAGCTGGACCCCTCCGACGGATGAACCTCTCCAGCGCCATCCGGCATCCACCACCGGTCGACCTTCTGTCAAAGTCTGCGTGAAATCGAACTGCGTCTGCGGAAAGCCTCTGACCGAGCTCTCACAACAAGTGGTCCTCGCCTGCAGCCTTAACGCTAAAGGCACCCAACAGGATTTGCAACATCCGAGCTCCTCTCGGATGGATGGCTACCTCTCTCCGCCAGGCACCTCAACCGAGCTTCGGCCGACAGGCCCTGACCCCATGGCAGCCCACAGTAACGGCCATGACTTTACTCTGCCTCCTGCGACGGATCCCACGCGGCTCCATCACTCCCTGGCAGGCCTCAATAACGGCCACGACTCTGCTCCACTTCCTGCGATGGATCCCACGTGGCTCCATCACTCCCTGGCAGACCACAGTAATGGCCACTACTCTGCTCCACTTCCTGCGATGGATACCGCACGGCTCCTCCATCCTCTGGCAAGTCGCGACAACGGACGTCGCTCCACTCCCCACAACAGACTCCACGTGGCATGTCCCAGTGATGGCCATGATTCCACTCCACTACTCTTCACAACAAACTCCTCCTGACCCCGAGCAGCCCACTGCCAGACGGTTACAAACATCACTATCAGTCTGTTGCCCCCTCTGCCTATAAAAGGGGGATCCCAGATACGTTATTCTCTAAGCTCTAATTTCTATCCTAAAAACTCTGCTAAAATTTTCGTTCGAGCACTCCATTCTTGTTGAGGCAGAGAACTGACTTGAGCGTCGGAGGGTCTTGCCGGAGCAACCCCAACTCTGGTTTAGACTTCTTTTGTAGGTCCCGACGGCGACCGCGACTCCCTCGACTCCAGCTTCTCCGACGCAGGCGGATTTTTGCACCAACAACTAATTTTCAGAGTGGGACAACATTAGGCATATTTTTTCTAAAGAAAGAAAATACACTTGGGTCAACATGCTTGAGGATTTGGTTATGACAAAATCAGATAGGTTTTCCTTCGACCTACAATAGGAAGCTCTTTATCATCTTGCTATCTCACCCACCCTCGCTAACCCTTGTTTAGACCATATTCCAATAGGATTACACTTGCACTAAAAGAATTTAAATATTTTTATTTTTAAATTTAAAAAATGATAGATTAAAGAAGATGACCATGATTAGTGTTTGAAAATTGAGATAGATGATTATTCATGTAATTGTATTGATTATTTGGATTAAGATACGATCCATGTTAGGATGCATAAGGATAAATAGAGATCATCTACTCCAATATTTCAATTCCTACTTTGAATATTAGGGGATAATATATTGGAGCTGCACTAGGTGTAAGCTTCAAGTTTGAATGACTCTCGAAACTAATTCGATGGGATGGAGAATGAAGTAGCATTTTAAATCTTACAACATTTTAAATGAGATGGATAGAGATAATGAACATTATTGATGGGAGATATCGACACAAGTTTAAAAATTTTCCATACCCACCTCCCTCTTGAGCCAGACCCAAATTGAAGAAGTAAATTGGCCTATTAACTTGAGATAGAAAATAGGTTGTCCACATATTTCGGTCCCTACTGATGTTGATTTTGTTCTTTCGTTTGATGTTCTTTCATGCGACATCTATCTTAAAAAACATACAGAAAAATAGTTCATAAAGGATGCACATCAATGGTAGCCAACTTACTATTATAAGAAACACATCCTTTCGGTTATCATGATTTTTGTCTTATTTGAAGCTTATCATTTTCGTAAACTAGCTAAAGTAGGTCATCTGAAGAGAGGAGGGCTCACTACTTGCATGTGTTTCATCTATGATTTTGGAAAATTGGATGGCTAAAAATTTTTATTCACCTTGGCCTCCTACCAAAACAATCATAGACATGCTCCTATTCCCTATGCACTGTCTATTTTTTGGCTTCGTTATTTGACATTGATTGCATCTATTCCTAGTCGGATGTGTCTGCTCTTGCATCTGAAAGAAATATCCAGTCTTTTCCCTCGATTAATACAAGAAATATTGGGACATGGCTATAGACATGCATCATAATAACTTCACATACAATTGTAATTCTTTTTCTTTTGTTTCTCCTTGTTTTTACAAACTTATGTCTCAGATTATTTTCAGTAGGCTTGATCTTTTGCATTGTAAATCCAAACCATTATCATCAAATATAAAATCAAATAATATGCTAGCATTTTTGAAATCAATATAAATGAAAAACTATCTTTTCTCATTACATGTCCAAACTGGATTCAATATTGATGAAACCAAATCTCATCAGATCTTTTGGCCGTTGATAATTTTTTTTCATAAAATAATAAAAATTTACTGTTAAAAATAATTATGATGTGTCAATTATCTTGAATATATAAAGTTGTTTAACTCATATATGTCCTCATGAAATTTTGTAATACATTAATTATAGTCTATGACGCACCATCAAGTGGAAAATGGGGGGGGGAAGGGATAGAAAAAGGTATATTACAGCAACAGAGTTCTAGAATTGGTGGCACGCATTCTCCTCCTCTTTTGAGTCCAAGAAAATGGCATGTTGTATTGCACCACGGAAAATCTTCACATGATCCAAGACAATCATACTCTGCTTTTGCTGCAACAACAAAAAATTTTTTGAATTAAAATACACATTTACATCTACAAGCATAAATGTTTACCTCGACCATGAGCATAAGTAAGTTCTCCTACATGAATGTCGAATATAAAAAAATAATATGTTTTGGCTTTCATGTCTACATGTTCTTCTTATTTTCTCCATTGAAATTGAAGATATGTCCATAAGCGATGAACATAGAAAGAACTATGATGGCCATTAAAATTTTATGGACAACGAAAGAAGAAGAGGAAGCCATGCCGAACTTCTTGATCTAGTATGAGAGTATGCATCATGGATTCAAATTTATATTTGTCCAGTATGTTTCTTTTGCGTAGCAATTATGGTTTTCTCATGGGGGTTTTGTTTCCTTTAATTGCTATTAGCTATGGTTTACTGTATCATTTTCATAAGAGTTTCTAATATCTAATTAATAGGATGGTAATGTTTTATTTTGTTTCATTGCTTCAAGGCATCTTAATTAATACTAGTGAATTAAATGACTTGGTAGCCATTATTTTGTAACATATTTGAGAACAATAGATCGATTATTAGACAGTAAGTATAATTCGTAGTCAAGATAAAATCATTTCTAAGTCTCTTACAATAAGGCTTGCTCCATCATTGGATAATACAATTGTAATACCCCAATCAATCAAAGACCCAACTGCATGAATCTTAAAGCAGACTAAATTAAAAAAAGAGAGGACTCCCAAAGGTAGTCTTCTCTTCCTTTGAAATTTCACTTGTTGGACTCCTAATCGGAGTCTGAATCAAAAGTCAGAAAGGAGTCTAACACATACCCCCTCGATGCCTATTTAAAGGGTTGAAGTTCCATTGGAAACCCACCTCAAACGGCCTCCAAATCATCGCCAAGAAGAAAAGATCTTTCTCTTCCGTGCTCACCAGAAATCATGATCGAGCATCATCAGGAAATTTAGGTAACTGTTGGAAATAGTTGATCAACCTTCCCCCTTTCCTTGTTAGTCATTAGCTCATAGACTTTGGTTGACGAATCATCAGATTTTGTAAAAAAAAAAAAAGATTTGGAAAATCCTCAATTTTTACCCTAGGTTTCACCCCTCCTCTTCTTGATTTTCCAATGCCAGTGGTCACCACTGACCATCAGTTTAAATTCTTTAGGCTGCACGTTATAGCCTCTATTATCTTCGGCCACCATTGCATTAGCTGTGGCCTTCGATCTAAAAACAAAGAGGGAACCACAAGGTCCCTATTTTGCCAAAGAACCCATGAGAAGAAAGAAATGGGAAAAAAAGAAAAAGGAAAAGAAGAAAAGGAAAAGAATGGAGAGAATATCTCTCTCTTCCCTCTCTCTTTCTCTCCCTAGAATTGCCTCTCTCCACCTTCTCTGTCTTCTTTCTCTCTATAGATTTTCTCACCCTTAAATTGTTTCTCTCTATGATGATTTCTATCTCTAAGATCAATCTAGTGAAAGTCTTCCTTTTGATGATTTTGATTGAACTTATTGAAGGGTCCTGATTTGCAGTTGTTAGACAGCGTGCTGAAATCCACCTTCGTCAGATCTAGATACCATCATATTTGGTCTATTTGAACTTTATAAAGCCAATTGTATCTTAATCTTATCTTGATTAAATAAAATTGTTTGATATAATTAATCTTTGATCACCGAGCATCATGTTGGCCTCCATCTTGACTTTTATTGAACACTACTGATTTAATCATACTTGATCGGGTAAAGTTAGCATGATTAGACTGATCCAGATCATAGGATGCGACTATCGTTTATCATGTCTTCCTTGATTATTTATATCTTTTCTAATTATTAGATTTAATTATATTTTTTATGGCAATTCTTTTTATGGGATTGAGATAAAATTTTTGAAGACATTATATGGGAACATTGAGTACCATGTTAGGCTCATCGATAGCTTCTTAACAGGACAAACTATATCGTTTCTTGGATCAATATGGCAGTTTGCAGTGATCAAATGGAATGGTTCTTTTTGTACCATGGCATTGCACTTGTCAGTCCACCATCCAAGTGATGCACTCCAGTATTTTCATTGTTTTCAAAGTGACCAGGTGAATCTCACATGGGCAAAACTAATGCTCTTGATACTTTGTGTTGTCCAAATTATTTTGAAGATTCTACTCTTGTCAAGATAAGGAATATTAGTAGTTTGAGTGCCAAAGCTTCCTATTTGTTTTGTTTATGTCTTGGGAGAGGATGCTGGGATTAAAGTCCAGATGTCATGTCCCGACTATCTCATGGCTGTGGTTGATTCTCATATCCACACAAGGAGAAAATGAGATGTCTGGATGATGGTGGTTTACATAGAGATAGTTGGCATTGACCATCCTTCGCTTGAATTCTACAACGAGAACATTAACTAGACTTGATTCTGGGTACTACCTTAATTAGTAGCATTAAGTTTTTATAATTACACCATTTCAAATAGGTTTAGGGGGAAGACTAGTATTTTTTAATCAATTAGATTTGTGTAATTCAAACATGGCTGCTTAATTATAGTTATGGCTATAAGGATATGGAAAGAGCATCACTAAATATTTGCACAGCTACTTCTTGAGAGTCTTTAAAAGTTCATTCATCAAGACGCCAAGAACACTTATCCAAAAGTGATGGAGATAGTGATTCAGATGCCGAAAAAGCAGCATCACATCCAAGAATTCTCATAGCTCCAAATAGCAGTATGTATTAACTTGATGTCCCTCTTTTGGCTGCTTACAACTGCAATGGGAGGCCAAACTCTAAAGCAAGCACTTCATCTCATGAGACCTGAGATGAAGCCATGCCAGATGCTATGCAGAATCTTGAGCAGTAGATTTCATTCATAAACAAGGCTAAAGAGTCAGGAGTTGTCTACGTGTCTCCTTGGTCATGGTGATATTAGTGTAGGAAAGGACTCTTGATTTCTCAAGAAACTGATCATAAATTACTACTACGCATTCTTGAGAGGAATAATAGGAGAGCGATAACAACATTGACTGTTCCCCATACAAATTTACAGTAAATTGGCAAGACTTACATGGTTTAGCGAATCTCGACTGCTTTTTGGGCAGTCAAAGGTTATTTATTTATTTTATTTTTTTTGAACTCAGAAATCATACTATTGCAAGTAACTAGAATCACAAGGATATGGATCAGTTAATGTATGGTTTTGTTAGTGATGGAGAACTGATTGGAAATAAATTTGCCAAACAAGTTGAGATAGAAAATAGATTTCCCACAGATTACAGTACCTATTAATGCTAGTTCTAGTTCTGTTGCTTTGTTCTTCTTTCATGTGACATCTATCTTAAGAAAGATGCTGGACTAAGCAACAGTTGAGTTGTATATTCAAAAATATTTCACGAAGGATATCAGCACATCCAGTTTGTTGAACCTACTGTTATAAGAAACAAATCCTTCCTGTTATCCTGGATTTCATCATATTTGAAGCTTATCATTTTCATAAATTGGCTAAAAGAAGGTCATCTAAAGAGATGAGGGCTTGTTACTTGCATGTGTTCTGACTATAATTTTGAAAAAATGGATGTCTAAAAGTCTCTGTTCATCTTGGGCTCCAGCTCTAATAATGATAAATTAGGTCTTTTTCCCGTATGCACTATATGTTTGCATGCTTTACTGTCCAACATAGATTGCATATATATTCCTGCTCGTATGTGTTTTCTCATCCATCCAAATTAAATATCCCAGTATATGTCTCTCTCTGTTTCTACACAAGAAATATTCTAATGAAATATCCATGTATTCTCTCTCTCTCACTTCCTCCCCACAACAAACATTCTCTCTCCCTCACTCCCCATAAGAAATATTGGGGCAAGGCTGTAGTGACGTGCATAGTTGTAATTTTGCAAGCATAATAACACTTTTTTTAAGCTCATTTTTCCTCCTTACATACAAACTTATGCCTTAGATTGTTTTTAATAGTTTGATCTTTTGTATCATAAATCCAAACCATCAACTAGTATCATTAAAATAAAAATCATATAATATGCTAGCATTTCTAAATCAAGATAAATGAAATACTATCCTTTCTAATTGTTTGTCCAAACTAGATACGACATTGATGAAGCCGAATCTCAACACACCATTTGGCCATTGACACACCTGCAAGTTGTCGACATACAATCACAAATGCATACTTTCCTGAAGATAAAATGATACAATATGCTAACTTTTCTTAAATCAATATAAATGAAAAACTATCTTTTCTAATTATATGTCCAGATAGGATATAATATCAATGAAACCAAATCCCATCACACTTTTTGGCCATTGATAAATTTTCTTAGTAAAATAATAACAAAAGTTAAAAATAATTATGATATGTCTATCATTATTTGGAATATATATAGATGTTTCATATATGTCCTCGTTACATTTTGTAATACATTAATTATGTTTTATAATGCACCCTCAAGTAAGAAATAAAGGTAGAAATATAGGTGTGACATGGCTTTTTTCCACTAGTAAGAATGATCTTTATTACAGCAACAAATTTCTCTAATAGGTGGCACACATTTCCCTCCTCTTCTAAATCCAAGATTATGGCATGTCATGTTGCATCATGAAACATCTTCACATAATCCAAGAGAATCATAAGCTTCTTTTGCTGGGACAACAAAATAATTTTTGAATTAGAATGCACATTCACGCTAGCATGCACAAATATTTAGCTAGAATTTGAGAATAACTAAGGTGTGCAATATGAATATGTTGAATGTAAAAGAATAATGTTTAGAGGCCTTCATATCTACATGTTCTTCCTATTTTCTCCATCGAAATGGAAGAAGATGTATACCATAAGTGAAGAACATGAAAGAACTATGATGGCCACTTATTGGCAGTGGAAGAGGAAAAGGAAGCCATGTCGAACTTCTAGATCTAGTTTGAGAGTATGCACCAAGGGGTCAAATTTATATTTATCCAAGATGTTTGTTTTGGGAAGCAATTATTGTCGGCTCAAGGGATTTTGTCTCCTTAAACAGCTAGCTGCTATATATTGCATCATTTTCATAAGAGTTTCTAAAATCTAATTAATATGATGGTAACATTTTATTTTGTTCCATTTCTTCATGGCATCTTAACTAATGCTAGTGAATTAAGTGACTTGGCAACCATTATTTTGTAACATATTCTAAACAATTGATCAATTAAATCTTTCAATAAGCTCGCTTCAAAAGTTGAACAAAGGGATGGTGAAGAAAAATTAATGGCAATATGCAGGAATGCTTAATACCATCAATAAAATTGGAAGTCATGATTTAATCTTTCTTCATTATCCTGAAATTTGAATTCTGTTGTTTTACAGTCACGATGTAAATCTTTTTGATGAAATTTAGTGACTTTTAAACTGATTAAAAAAATACACACTTGAATGGCATGTTGAACTTCATGCTTTTTGTGGCAGTGTCTTGGCTTACATTAGTTTTACATTTTAAAAGCCGAATTTATGGTGGTAGGATGGATATCATGGCCAGGCAGGAGCATAACCCTATTTTTGGGGAACCATGCCTCAAGTCTAAGTTCTCTCACCTGTCTTACTGAGTTAAATCTTTCTTGATAATATTACGTGAAGGCTATCCGTCTGACCAACTTTTATCTATACTTGCAAAGACAACCAACATTTTGGAGTATAAGCTAACAAACATATTTAAAATTACATCAGAACTAGAAATCCATCCTAGTTAGAAATAGTGAGCATACCTTGGATAGAAATTATACAACTATGAGCACTAACTGATGCAAAAAATATAGACACACCTTTGCACCATACGCATGGAACAATTAACACAGTGGCAGTTGAAATACTTGTACCAATTTTGCTAAATTTGAAACCACAAACCTCTCATAAACTATATGTGAACTTGATTTCCCAAGCTATGAATCAAGAATCTTCTATGGGGAGCTTATTGAAATCCCTAACTCTTTGGAAGTGTTAGATGATGACTTCAAATATTTGAGAAGGTTAGTGAATATAGATTATATTGAATAAGATATGATCTAAAATATGCACCGAGTGGTTTCACGAGACCAATCGTTGAGATACTGAGGTCTCTATCTAAGGTGAATGAAATTATTTGAAATAAGCTTGGGTGTTTACTGTTGCTTGTGGTCCAAATAACAGATACATTATAACTAATTTTCAGAGTGGGACAACATTAGGCAATTTTTTCTAAAGGAAGAAAATACACATGGGTCAACATGCTTGAGGATCTGGTTATGACAAAATCAGACAGGTTTTCCTTCGACCTACAATAGGAAGCTCTTTATCATCTTGCTATCTCACCCACCCTCGCTAACCCTTGTTCAGACCATATTCTAATAGGATTACACTTGCACTAAAAGAATTTAAATATTTTTATTTTTAAATTTGAAAAATAATAGATTAAAGAAGATGACCTTGATTAGTGTTTGAAAATTGAGATAGATGATTATTCACGTAATTGTGTTGATTATTTGTATTGAGATATGATCCATGTTAGGCTGCACAAGGATAATAGAGATCATCTGCTCCAATATTTCAATTCCTACTTTGAATATTAGGGGATAATATATTGGAGCTGCACTAGGTGTAAGCTTCAAGTTTGAATGACTCTCGAAACTAATTCGATGGGATGGAGAATGAAGTAGCATTTTAAATCTTACCACATTTTAAATGGGATGGATAGAGATAATGAACATTATTGATGGGAGATGTCGACACAAGTTATAAAATTTTCCATACCCACCTCCCTCCTGAGCCAGACCCAAATTGAAGAAGTAAATTGCCTATTAAGTTGAGATAGAAAATAGGTTGTCCACATATTATGGTCCCTACTGATGTAAGGAGAAAATGAGATGTCTGGGTGATGGTGGTTTACATAGAGATAGTTGGCATTGACCATCCTTCGCTTGAATTCTACAATGAGAACATTAACTAGACTTGATTCTGGGTACTACCTTAATTAGTAGCATTAAGTTTTTATAATTACACCATTTCAAATAGGTTAAGGGGGAAGACTAGTATTTTTTAATCAATTAGCATTTGTGTAATTCAAACATGGCTGCTTAATTATAGTTATGGCTATAAGGATATAAGGAAAGAGCATCACTAAATATTTGCACAGCTACTTCTTGAGAGTCTTTAAAAGTTCATTCATCGAGATGCCCAAGAACACTTATCCAAAAGTGATGGAGATAGTGATTCAGATGCTGAAAAAGCAGCATCACATCCAAGAATTCTCATAGCTCCAAATATCAGTATGTATTAACTTGATATCCCTCTTTTGGCTGCTTACAACTGCAATGGGAGGCCAAACTCTAAAGCAAGCACTTCATCTCATGAGACCTGAAATGAAGCCATGCCAGATGCTATGCAGAATCTTGAGCAGTAGATTTCATTCATAAACAAGGCTAAAGAGTCAGGAGTTGTCTACATGTCTCCTTGGTCATGGTGATATTAGTGTAGGAAAGGACTCTTGGTTTCTCAAGAAACTGATCATAAATTACTGCTACGCATTCTTGAGAAGGAATAATAGGAGAGCGATAACAACATTGACTGTTCCCCATACAAATTTACTGTAAATTGACACGACTTACATGGTTTAGCGAATCTCGACTACTTTTTGGACAGTCCAAGGTTATTTATTTATTTTTTCTTTTTGAACTCAAAAATCATACTATTTGCAAGTAACTAGAATCACAAGGATATGCATCAGTTAATGTATGGTTTTGTTAGTGATGGAGAACTGATGGAAAATAAATTTGCCAAACAAATTGAGATAGAAAATAGATTGCATATATATTCCTGCTCGTATGTGTTTTCTCATCCATCCAAATTAAATATCCCAGTATATGTCTCTCTCTGTTTCTACACAAGAAACATTCTAATAAATATCCATGTCTTCTCTCTCTCTCACTTCCTCCCCACAACAAACATTCTCTCTCCCTCCCTCCCCATAAGAAATATTGGGGCAAGGCTGTAGCGACATGCATAGTCATAATTTTGCAAGCATAATAATACTTTTTTTAAGCTCATTTTTTCTCCTTACGTACAAACTTATGCCTTAGATTGTTTTTAATAGGTTTGATCTTTTGTATCATAAATCCAAACCATCAACTAGTATCATTAAAATAAAAATCATATAATATGCTAGCATTTCTTAAATCAAGATAAATGAAATACTATCCTTTCTAATTATATGTCCGAACTAGATACGACATTGATGAAGCCGAATCTCAACACACCATATGGCCATTGACATACCTGCAGTTGTCGACATGCAATCACAAATGCATACTTTTTTGAAGATAAAATGATACAATATGCTAACTTTTCTTAAATCAATATAAATGAAAAACTATCTTTTCTAATTATATGTCCAGATAGGACATAATATCAATGAAACCAAATCTCGTCACACTTTTTGGCCGTTGATAAATTTCCTTAGTAAAATAATAACAAAAGTTAAAAATAATTATGATATGTCTACTATTATTTGGAATCTATATAGATGTTTCATATATGTCCTCATGACATTTTGTAATACATTAATTATGTTTTATAATACACCCTCAAGTAGGAAATAAAGGTAGAAATATAGGTGTGACATGGCTTTTTCCACTAGTAAGAAGGATCTTTATTACAACAACAAAGTTCTCTAATAGGTGGCACACATTTCCCTCCTCTTCTAAATCCAAGATTATGGCATGTCATGTTGCATCATGAAACATCTTCACATAATCCAAGACAATCATTAGCTTCTTTTGCTGCAACAACAAAATAATTTTTGAATTAGAATGCACATTCACGCTAGCATGCACAAATATTTGGCTAGAATTTGAGAATAACTAAGGTGTGCAATATGAATATGTTGAATATAAAAGAATAATGTTTAGAGGCCTTCATATCAATATGTTCTTCCTTTTTTCTCCATCGAAATGGAAGAAGATGTATATCATAAGTGAAGAATATAGAAAGAACTATGATGGCCACTGATTGGCAGTGGAAGAGGAAAAGGAATTCATGTCGAACTTCTGGATCTAGTTTGAGAGTTTGCACCAAGGGTTCAAATTTATATTTATCCAAGATGTTTGTTTTGGGGAGCAATTTTGCCGGCTTAAGGGATTTTGTCTCCTTAAACAGCTAGCTGCTATATATTGCATCGTTTTCATAATGGTTTCTAAAATCCAATTAATATGATGGTAACGTTTTATTTTGTTCCATTTCTTCATGGCATCTTAACTAATGCTAGTGAATTAAGTGACTTGGCAACCATTATTTTGTAACATATTCTAAACAATTGATCGATTAAATCTTTCAATAAGCTCGCTTCAAAAGTTGAACAAAGGGATCGTGAAGGAAAATTAATGGTGATATGCATGGAATGCTTAATACCATCGATAAAATTGGAAGACATGATTAATCTTTCTTCATTATCTTGAAATGTCGAATATCTTTTGTTTTGTAGTCACGATGTAAATCTTTTTGATGAAATTTAGTGACTTTTAAACTTATTTAGAAAAATACACACTTGAACGGCATGTTGAACTTTATGCTTTTTGTTGCAGTGTCTTGGCTTACATTAGTTTTATATTTTAAAAGCCGCAATTTATGGTGGTAGGATGGATATCATGGCCAGGCAGGAGCATAACCCTATTTTTGGGGAACCAAGCCTCAAGTCTAAGTTCTCTCACCATGTCTTACCGAGTTAAATCTTTCTTGATAATATTACATGAAGGCTATCCGTCTGACCGACGTTTATCTATACTTGCAAAGACAACCAACATTTTGGAGTATAAGCTAACAAACATATTTAAAATTACATCGGAACTAGAAATCCATCTCTAGTTAGAAATGTTGAGCACTAACTGAAGCAAAATATATTGACACACATTTGCATCATATGCATGGAATAATTAACACTGTTGCTAGTTGAAATACTTGTGCCAATTTTGCTAAATTTGAAACCACAAACCTCTCATAAACTACATGTGAACTTGATTTCCCTAGCTATGAATCAAGAATCTTCTATGGGGAGCTTATTGAAATCCCTAACTCTTTGGAAGTGTTTGATGATGACTTCAAATATTTGAGATGGTTAGTGAATATAGATTATATTGAATAAGATAAGAACTAAAATATGCACTGAGTGGTTTCACGAGACCAATCGTTGAGATACTGAGGTCTCTAAGGTGAATGAAATTATTTCGAAATAAGCTTGGGTGTTTACTGTTGCTTGTGGTCCAAATAAAAGATACATTATAACTAATGTTGGGTATAAAATACCCCCCAACCGAAGTTCATGATAGGAGTGACCCTCTAGGGATTCTACCGACTTCCGACCTTCGACGACATCTTTTCGAACCTCTCTGGCGGCCGAGCCTCCGCAACACTCTCAAGTTTTGCTGATGGATAAGCACCCACCAGCGTCGATCAGATTCCTCACGACGGACGGACTCCACCCAAGTTTCCACGATGATCGACCACCTTCTAGACTTCGTCCGAACTCCTATGGGAGTCGGACTTCATCTCCGACTCCGGCTGCAGGAAGACTTCGTCTGGACTTCTACAGGAGCTGGACTTCATCCCTGACTTCAATTGCAGGTAGACTTCGTTCGGACTCCTACGGGAGCCGGACTTTGTCTCCGACTTCGATTGCAGGTAGACTTCGTCCGGACTGCTACGGGAGCCGGACTTCATCCCCGACTTCGATTGTAGGTAGACTTCGTCCGGACTCCTACGGGAGTCGGACTTCGTCCCGACTTCAATTACAGGTAGACTTCGTCCGAACTGCTACGGGAGCCGGACTTCATCTCTGACTCCGGCTGCAGGAAGACTTCGTACGGACTCCTATGGGAGCCGGACTTCATCCCCGACTTCAATTGCAGGTAGACTTCGTTCGGACTCCTACGGGAGCCGGACTTCATCCCCGACTCTGGCTGTAGGAAGACTTCAGCCGGACTCCTACGGGAGCCGGACTTCATCCCCGATTCCAACTGCGGGTAGACTTCGTTCGGGCTCCCACGAAAGTCGAACTTCTGCCCTAAATTCCTGTCGCAGGTAGATCTCACCCTGAACTCCTACAAGGGCCGGACTCTGAGCTTCTACTGCAAGTGACCCACTCCGAGTTTCCACTGTAAACGATCTACTTCAAATTTCTACCACGAGCGGTCCGTGCCGGATTCCCACCGTAAGCCTTCACCTGAGCTTCCATTATGGATGAATTCCTTTTGGATCCTTGTTGCAGACAGACCTTGGTCGAGACTCCTTGACAAATGATCTCCATCCGAGCTTCTACGGAGATCGGACTCTGACTGAACTTCTATAAGTGGGCAAATGCCGTGCTCATGGAATCCAGTAGCTGGACCCCTCCGACGGATGAACCTCTCCAGCACCATCCGGCATCCACCGCCGGTCGACCCTCTGTCGAAGTCTGCACGAAATCAGACTGCATCTGCAGAAAGCCTCTGACCGAGCTCTCACGACAAGTGGTCCTCGCCTGCAGCCTTAACGCTCAAGGCACCCAACAGGATTTGCAACATCCGAGCTCCTCTCGGATGGATGGCTACCTCTCTCCGCCAGGCACCTCAATCAAGCTTCGACCGACAGGCCCTGACCCCCTGGCAGCCCGCAGCAACGGCCATGACTCTGCTCCACCTCCTGCGATGGATCCAACGTGGCTCCATCACTCCCTGGCAGGCCTCAATAATGGCCATGACTCTGCTCCACTTCCTGCGATGGATCTCACGTGGCTCCATCACTCCCTGGCAGACCACAGTAATGGCCACTACTCTGCTCCACTTCCTGCGATGGATACCGCACGGCTCCTCCACCCTCTGGTAAGTCACGACAACGGATGCCGCTCCACTCCCCGCAACAGACTCCACGTGGCATGTCCTGATGATGGCCACGATTTCACTCCACTACTCTTCACAACAAACTCCTTCTGAACCCGAGCAGCCCACTGTCAGACGGTTACAAACATCGCTATCAGTCTGTTGCCCCCTCCGCCTATAAAAGGGGACCCCAGATACGTTATTCTTTAAGCTCTAATTTCTATCCCAAAAACTCTGCTAAAATTTTCGTTCGAGCACTCCATTCTTGTTGAGGCAGAGAACTGACTTGAGTGTCGGAGGGTCTTGCCGGAGCAACCCCAACTCCGGTTTAGACTTCTTTTGCAGGTCCGATGGCGACCGCGACTCCCTCGACTCCAGCTTCTCCGATGCAGGCAGATTTTTGCACCAACAGGATTGGTACTAGCGGAAGGGGCTGAACCTTTGCAGTACCCTTGTTCTTAAAGGACCGCTCAACGGGACTGCCTCCGATCATCTTTTCCGACGTCCACTCCTCCTTCCCCCACTAGGTCTTCATCCGATGCCTCCTCGCAAAGCATCCACACGGCGATCCACGGCCTCCGTGGTCAGATCTCAGGCTCCGACCTCACCTCCAGTTTTCCAGCCTCCTCTCCCTCCGGTAACGGCAGTTGGCACGGAGAAATTTGACCTACTGGTGCGGCAGATCAGAGGCCTCACTGAAGCTGTGCAGGCCATGCAACAGCAGCAGCAGTCGCAGGCATCAGTGTGACTGGAGAGAGCATCGCCAGAACTCCAAAATCCGACGGCAGGATGGGCCACTTGGGCCAGTCGCCCCGTCTTTCCTGGAGAGATGAATCCGAGGGTGGAGAGCCCTCAGTCAGATCACGATTCCACCCTTGGAAGATCTCTACCTCCATTCTGCCAGAAGACCCTCGAGACCCATAGTTGAGAGGATTTTCTGGACCGAAGGCTCCAGGAGATGAACTGGCGGATCGAAGAACTCCGCCACGCTCCCCCCGCTTATGGTGAGGATATTTGTACTTGACCCTCCCTTTTCTCAAATGATCATGCAGGAACCGATCCCGTCAAACTTCAAGCTCCCCTCAATTTGAAAGCTACGACGAAACTTTGACCAGTTGACCACCTGGAGCCTTCCGGACAATGATGCTGCTTCATGGAGTGCCTGACGCCATCCTATACCGAGCCTTCCCATCCACCTTGAAGGGAGTGGCGAGAATTGATACTCGGCACTGAGGTCGGGTACCATCATTTCCTTTGATCAGATGAGCCACCAGTTTGTGGCTCATTTTGTAGCAGCCGGCATCCCCGGAAGGGTTCTGAGTCCCTCATCAACATCAAGCAGAGGGAGGGGGAGTCCATTTGGGCCTACATCAACCGTTTCAATATCGCCGCATTGGAGGTCCGAAACTTGGACCAATCGTAGCGATGGCCGCTCTGAAAGGCGGCCTTCAGAAGAATGACCTTTATTCTCCCTGAAAAAAGAAGTACTCCAGGGATTTTCCTGATTTGTTGGCTCGGGCCGAAGATACACCCGAGCAGAAGAAGCCTTTCAAAATGAAGATGAGGAGATCCGAACGAGAGAGCGGCAGACGGAGCCCGAGCAAGCCCGCAGTCGAAAAAGGGCCGAGAGAAGCTCGCCACCTTCTCAAAACTCCTCCCAGGCACAAATGCGCTCAGACTTCTCCCCGAGCACGCAGGCAGGGAAGCCCGGAGCATCGGGCTCACGAGCTCTCCTCCAGAAGATTCCGTAGCTACGCCCCCCTCAATGCATCGAAACCCAGGTGCTGATGGAAGTCAGAGAGCAGCTCACAAGGCCAGAAAGGATACACACACACACCTCGGAAAGCGCAATCCTAATAAGTTCTACCTCTACCATCGTGACCACGGCCACGACATGGAGGAATGCATTCAGCTCCGAGACGAGATCGAGGAGCTCATCCGACGAGGTTGGCTCGACAGGTTCATTCGGCACCGATCTGAGGGTAGAGAAATCGGCCAAGGGCCCTGCCGCAACCTGAGCCGCCGAGGAAGAGCAGCCCGGAAGATCGACCTCCAATTGGGATCATCAACTCCATCTCTGGAGGACCTTGACAGGAAGCAGACCTTCCACGGCCCTGGATTTGAAAACTTGTAAATGTATAACGAACGACCCTACTTTAAATTAAGATCCTTTCAGATCTGCACATCTTTTCTTTTTGGCATGGACTTGTAACGATAGGGGACGACCCCTTCGGACAACGAAAATAAACCCTAATGTGGGCAAAGTCGAAGGCCGGATTATTTTAGATCGGATGGGGGAGAGGCCAACAGTGCCCATATGCGCCCCCACAGCCATGTTAGGGACAGGAGGAGAACCTCGCCCTAACATGAGCAAAGTCGAAGGCCCGATTACCCTTAGATGGATGGGGGAGAGGCCCACAATGCCCATATGTGCCCCCAAGCCATGTTAGGGACAGAGGAGAACCTCGCCCTAACATGAGCAAAGTCGAAGGCCCGATTCTTAGACCGGATGGGGGAGAGGCCATGCAGCGCCATATGCGCCCCACAGCCATGTTAGGGACAGGAGGAGAACCTCACCTAACATGAGCAAAGTCGAAGGCCCGATTACCCTTAGATCGGATGGGGGAGAGGCCCGCAACGCCCATATGTGCCCCCACAGCCTGTTAGGGACAGGAGGAGAACCTCGCCCTAACATGAGCAAAGTCGAAGGCCGGTTACACTCAGACGGATGGGGGGAGAGGCCCCGCAACGTCCATATGCCCCCATAGCCCTGTTAGAGCGACAAGAGGAGGACCTCGTCCTAACCTGAGCTAAAATCGATTACGTCAGAAATGGGGAAGAACCTCGTCCTGACACCATTAAGATCTGGTCATTAAGACCAGATAGAAAAGGAAACCTTCCCAGTGACCCCTCGCGCTCCGCACCCCAAGAGCAGAGGGAAAACCCTCACTCGAGAAAAGGAAAAAGGGGAGGAGTTAAAAAGGAAAGCGACGGACTGCATCAGCGACGAATGGAAAAAATTGCATCAAAGATGCAAGGAACCTCATCTCAGCAAGGATTGGGGTTCTTATCAAAATCTCCGACCTTCAAGAAAGCTCTCAACATGAGCCAGAGATAAGGGCTTCCTCAGGGCGACGATAAGCCCAGACCTCCAAGCTGAACTCGAAAGGAGGCGTCAAACCCGAGTGGTCCCGGACAAATCAGCGGCCATAAACAAAGGATGGGTCAATGCGACGGCGATCGGGTACTTTCGAACGGCATCGATATCGGACAATGCAAAAGCCGAAGGAAGCTGGCAAATGACAATTCAACACATGAGTAAAAGAGGTAACAGAAAATTCCTTTTCATTGTCATTAATTAAGTATACATTACAGAGCCCTTGAGGCTGAAGAAGAAAGATGACAAGAAAAGCAAGCCGATGCGGCGACGACCAAGAACCTCAGACGACATCGGCATCAAAAAGAAAAAGAAAAGCAACAACGCCAACAAACAAACAAGGCAAAAAAGACACATAGAAGGACGAAAGACAAAAAGAGCCCTAAGGGGGCCCGGCTTCTCCGACTTCAACTTTCGGCTTCGACCCTCATCAGGGAGTGCCTTAAGCTTTCGACTTCTCTTCCAATTCCTTCTCTCTCATTAGCATCTCCATATATCTCGATGAAGTCGCTGGCTTTCATTCTCCACCTCTCGACCTCTTTCTCAGGACCTCGGATTCGCCTCCGCATCCTTGACTGCCCGCTGCTCGTATACCAGCTGGATCTTCAATTGCTGCAGTTCGCCTTCCCTCCCAAGGGCGACAGATAGCTCTTCTACAGTTCTTCTCAGGGATTGGAGTTCGTCGGATCCCGAACGGGAGCAAACTGAGCTCCTTCAGCTAGCTGCCTTTGAAGGCGGGCAACCTCGTCGGTCGCCATCCTGAGCTTCCCCTATATTCATCCACCTCTTGCACCAGCCGGCCGGTATGCGTTCATAGCTCGCCTCGGCATCCTGGAGCTGTTGCTGAAGGTCGGAGAACTTCTTCGACCATTTCGATCGCAGTCGGCCCGAGTCAAAAGCCGGGACGAGCTTCCTTCCAACTGGCTAATCCTCTCCTGTGCAGCCGACAGCTCCACTCTGAGAGACTGATCTTGGCAGCTTGAGCCCAAGATCGATCGCTGGCGCGCTTCTTGTGTTCCTCAAGCTCCTTCTCGAAGTTTGCTTTCCTCTGGCTGTACTCCATGATCCCCTTCACGTGGAGGTTCGAAAGTGGGTGGCCTTCAGAGTGGCTCTCCCTCAACCTGCGAAGTTCGCCATCCATCCTTCGACCTTTTTGTTAAATGAAAACTTTCTTCTTCAGATGTTGGATCGTGGACTTCAGTGGAATCCCTGTGGTAGGGGAAGCACTTCGGCAGGACACTGCCATCGGGAGACAAAAGCGTCAAGGCGCATCTCATTGCAGAAAAAAAAAAAAAAAAGGGGGAGCAGAGTGGAGAAGCCCTCCAAAGGAGAAACCCAATTTTATTGATTGAATATTTCTTAAAGACAAGAGGAAAAAAAAATTGCAATAAAAGAAAAATACAAAGTCAGAGGTCTCAGACCTCTGAATAGGAGTTGGGGAGCTCGTGTTCCCGGAAGGGGGGCTGCGGTGGCAGTAGCAGTGGGAGAGGGACCGGCTTCGTCTTCAGATGCCTCATCCAAGAAGCTGAGTCGAGCTCGAGAAATTTCTTGACCACCTTCTTGACAGAGCTCAAATCCTTTGATGAATGCTTCTTGGCCGAACTTGACGTTCAGGTCCCTCATCTCCGCAGAGGCCTTGAACTCCTCCACCGCTAGAACCCTGGCCTCCGAGACCAGGATCGATCTGCTCCGTCAAATTTGCGACCTCGGCCTCCGCCTTCCTCACCGTCTCCTCCGAGGTCTGCTTTTCTTTCTCCAGGGCCTCTTGGAGGGTGACTACCTCGGCTGCCTTTTCTTTGAGGCGAGCGACTTCGGCCCGATGACTCTCCTCCACCTGGATGGCATCCCTCCTGCCCGGTTCGTCGCCTCGATATTGGCAAGGAGCTGGTGCCCGATCTGCAAGGATGGCTAGGAGGTCAGAACGAAGGTTGAGAAGCTAATTAAATGAAGGAGCAGGGAAGGAGGAAGTGAATCTGTTTACCTCGAAAAGGACCCTAGGGAGTCCCAAACCCGCTGTTCGGGATCGGCGTGATCAATCCTCTGGATGACCTCGGGCAGGATGCAGCCGTCGATCAGTGCTTTATCAAGTCCCTGTCATTAAAGGGATTCTCCCGGCTCTTCTTCGAACCAAGGGACTCTTCGATGGCGGCCGACGGCTACTCACCCTGCGGGCCACCGACTTCCTTCTCCTCCCCCTCTCGACCCCGCGCCTCCTCGAAGCGGACCCCCGAAGCGGGAACCTCAGTGGGGGAACTCCTTGAAGAGGCCCGGGAGCCAGAGGTTCGACGTCTGAAGGAACATCGACTGAGGGCCGCTGGGCAGGCGTGGCGAGCTCGTCTCCTCCGTTCTGGCCTTCTTTGCGATCCGGAGGCCACGGTGCCTTTCTTTTGTGGCCTTGAGGCCCCTGGCGAGCATCCGTGCTGCTTCGACGTCCATTCCTAAAAAAAAAAAAAAAGAGAGAAGAGAGAAGAAAAGATCAGTAATGGAATGGAAAAGGAAGAAGTGATGCGTAAAAAAAAAAAAAAGAGAGAGAGAGAGAGAAGAAGAGCAGGAGAAAAGAAAGGAAAGGAAAGATGGGATACTCGCAGGATCCAGGGGACTCAGCCGATGTTGAACAAAAACTGCTCCTTCAGAAGGTTGGGAAGGGAAGGAGCCGAATAACAAGAAGTTTCCGGCGGCCTGAAGGTCATCCTCCCCAGGCTAGGAGCCGCGGACAGAGTCCCTAGGGAGCCCCAAGGGGGCAATCCAGCCTCAAGGTCGGGCATGGACAAAGAGGTACTTCCCCTTCCAGTTGGATTGAAGAGGGAGCACCTTTCAGCAACCCCTTCTTGCCAAACTGGGGAGAGAAATACCACCAGTCCTTCCGAGGGGTGGTGCTTGAAGGTGTAAAAATACCTAAACAAAGAAAGAGATGGCTGAACTTCGACTACATGGCAAAGGGAGAGGAACCCTATCAAAAACCTAAAGGAATTCGGTGCAACTGAAGCTAAAGAAATGTCTAAAAAATGAAAAAGATGACGACGAAGGGGAAGCGGAAGCCAGAGTCCGGCACGGAAGGCCTCCTGATACAGGCAGAAACGGCCAGGTGGGGGGGTGCTAGCCCGGTCGGGGGACCAGGAAGCTCCAGATCATACTCCGGAGGAACTCCATACTGAACCCTTATCAGTAAAGTTCATCCGGAGTCAGAGAAAGGAATGGCACCCGGTGCAAAAATCGGGCGAGGCCCAGCCCTAGATGTGGGTTCGTCTACAGTGTGGGGGTTCTGGGGGGCTGAGGCGGACGAACTCCTGGAACCACTAGAGGCGGAGGTGCCGGAAGACATTTCAAACAAAGACCCTAAAATCTGGAGAAATCAGCGGGACAAGACGAAAGGTTTGCGGGGACCAAACCAGGAATGCGGCAGAAGAAAAATGGAGGAGAAAGGGCCCTAATGGCAAGAAGAGAAACGAAAGTTTCGGGACTAACCTAGATCGCTCCGAAGGATGCAGAGGGGCGAGGACAGGGATGACTGAAGAACGCTTAGGGCCAAGGTGGACGCCAAAGGGGTCAGAGCTCTCAGAGAGAAGGCAGACACCAACAGAACTCTCAGGCAGAATGAGACTCCTGAAGGCGGAAAGGTGGGTTTAAATAGACCCTGGATCCGGCGCTATAATGATCGGATCTCCCCAGGCCGACCCACGCTCGCCACATGTCCCACTCGCCACCGCAGGGCTAAAAGTGGCTGACAGCTGACAGAGCCATTACTGCGCCATACCTGGGCCAACGCTCCAGTGAGAATTTCGAAAGGTCCCTTGGATCGCCCCGATTTGAAAAGACTCCAGCACGCGCGCATTAAATGCCAGAATATCTGAAGGCGATCGTGCATAGGATTCAAGGGACAACTTCGGCTGTGAAAATTTCTCTGTACTTCCTTATTCGAAACTCAACTCGAAAGTAGGGACTGGTGTTGGGTATAAAATACCCCTCAGCCGAAGTTCATGACAGGAGTGACCCTCCGGGGATTCTACCGACTTCCGACCTTCGACGACATCTTGAACCTCTCTGGTGGCCGAGCCTCCGCAACACTCCCAAGTTTTGCCGACGGATAAGCCCCACCAGCGTCGACCGGATTTCTCACGACGGATGGACTCCACCCAAGTTTCCACGATGATCGACCACCTTCTAGACTTCGTCCGGACTCCTACGGGAGCCGGACTTCATCCCCGACTCCGGCTGTAGGAAGACTTCATCCGGACTCCTACGGGAGCCGGACTTCGTCCCCGACTTCAATTGCAGGTAGACTTCGTCCGGACTCCTAGGGAGCCGGACTTCATCCCAACTTCGATTGCAGGTAGACTTCGTCCGGACTCCTACGGGAGCCGGACTTCGTCCCCGACTTCGATTGTAGGTAGACTTCGTCCGGACTCCTACGGGAGCCGGACTTCATCCCCGACTTCAATTGTAGGTAGACTTCGTCCGGACTCCTACGGGAGCCAGACTTCATCCTCGACTCCGCTGTAGGAAGACTTCATCGGACTCCTACGGGAGCCGGACTTCATCCCCGACTTCAATTGCAGGTAGACTCATCCGGACTCCTACGGGAGCCGGACTTCATCCCCGACTTGGCTACAGGAAGACTTCAGTCGGACTCCTACGGGAGCCAGACTTCGTCCCCGATTCCAACTACGGGTAGACTTCATCCGGGCTCCCACGAAAGCCGGACTTCTACCCTAAATTCCTGTCGCAGGTAGATCTCACCCCGAACTCCTACAAGGGCTGGACTCCGAGCTTCTACTGCAAGCGACCCACTCTGAGTTTCCGCTGCAAACGATCTACTTCAAATTTCTACCATGAGCGGTCTGTGCCAGATTCCCACCGTAAGCCTTCACCTGAGCTCCATTATGGATGAATTCCTTTC